>NW_028181089.1:0-52596 GCF_964211825.1 Aythya ferina
CCCCAAAACCACCCTAAACCTACCTGATCTTCTCCAAAACCCACAATCCACACCTATTTAACATAATGACAAACAAGAACACAACAAAACCTAATGGAGACCCCAAAACACGACAAAAACACCCCAAAAAATATCGGCATCACCCCCAAAACTGGAAGAAAATCCGCCAAAACCATAGATCCACCCCAAAACCACCCTAAACCTACCTGATGTTCTCCAAAACCCACAATTTACCCTTTTCCAACATGATGACCAACAAGAACCCAACAAAACCCAACGGAGACCCCAAAACACGTTAAAAACACCCCAAAAAAGAACGGCATCACCCCCAAAACTGGAAGAAAACCCCAAATACCATAGATCCACCCCAAAACCACCCTAAACCTACCTGATGTTCTCCTAAGCCCAAAGCACACTCCCAACCACCATAAAACGCATTAGGAACTCAACGAAACGCAACGGAAACCCCAAAACACTTCAAAATCACACGAAGAAAGGAGAGGATCACTCTCCAAAATAGAAGAAAACCCCAAATACCATGAATCCACGCGAAAAGTCCCCCTAAACCTACCTGAAGTTCTCCAAAACCCACAATTTACCCTTTTACAACACGATGACCATGGAAAACCAAATGAAACACAACGGAGACCCCAAAACACGTCAAAAACAACACAAAAAGTCCAGGATCATGTCCCCCCCCCCCCAAAAAAAAAAAAAAAAAAACTGATTACCATATATCCACCCCAAAACCACCCTAAACCTACCTGATATTCTATAAAACCCACAATTTACACTTTTCCACCATGATGACAAACGAGAACACAACAAAACCAAACAGAGACCCCAAAAACCTTAAAAAACACCCCAAACAAAAATGGCATCACCCCCAAAACTGGAAGAAAATCCCCCAAAACCATAGATCCACCCCAAAACCACCCTACACCTACCTGATGTTCTCCAAAACCCACAATTTACACTTTTCCAACACGATGACCAACGAGAACCCAACAAAACCCAACAGAGACCCCAAAAAACGTCAAAAACACCCCAAACAAGAACGGCATCACCCCCAAAACTCGAAGAAAATCCGCCAAAACCATAGATCCACCCCAAAACCACCCTAAACCTACCTGATCTTCTCCAAAACCCACAATCCACTCCTATTTAACATAATGACAAACAAGAACACAACAAAACCTAATGGAGACCCCAAAACACGTCAAAAACACCCCAAAAAATATCGGCATCACCCCCAAAACTGGAAGAAAATCCCCCAAAACCATAGATCCACCCCAAAACCACCCTAAACCTACCTGATGTTCTCCAAAACCCACAATTTACCCTTTTCCAACACGATGACCAACGAGAACCCAACAAAACCAAACAGAGACCCCTAAAACCTTAAAAAACAACACAAACAAGAACGGCATCACCCCCAAAACTGGAAGAAAATCCGCCAAAACCATAGATCCACCCCAAAACCACCCGAAACCTACCTGATGTTCTCCAAAACCCACAATTTACCCTTTTCCAACATGATGACCAACAAGAACCCAACAAAACCCAACGGAGACCCCAAAACACGTTAAAAACACCCCAAAAAAGAACGGCATCACCCCCAAAACTGGAAGAAAACCCCAAATACCATAGATCCACCCCAAAACCACCCTAAACCTACCTGATGTTCTCCTAAGCCCAAAGCACACTCCCAACCACCATAAAACGCATTAGGAACTCAACGAAACGCAACGGAAACCCCAAAACACTTCAAAATCACACGAAGAAAGGAGAGGATCACTCTCCAAAATAGAAGAAAACCCCAAATACCATGAATCCACGCGAAAAGTCCCCCTAAACCTACCTGAAGTTCTCCAAAACCCACAATTTACCCTTTTACAACACGATGACCATGGAAAACCAAATGAAACACAACGGAGACCACAAAACACGTCAAAAACACCCCAACAAATATCGGCATCACCCCCAAAACTGGAAGAAAATCCACCAAAACCATAGATCCACCCCAAAACCACCCTACACCTACCTGATGTTCTCCAAAACCCACAATTTACACTTTTCCAACACGATGACCAACGAGAACCCAACAAAACCCAACAGAGACCCCAAAAAACGTCAAAAACACCCCAAACAAGAACGGCATCACCCCCAAAACTCGAAGAAAATCCGCCAAAACAATAGATCCACCCCAAAACCACCCTAAACCTACCTGATCTTCTCCAAAACCCACAATCCACTCCTATTTAACATAATGACAAACAAGAACACAACAAAACCTAATGGAGACCCCAAAACACGTCAAAAACACCCCAAAAAATATCGGCATCACCCCCAAAACTGGAAGAAAATCCACCAAAACCATAGATCCACCCCAAAACCACCCTACACCTACCTGATCTTCTCCAAAACCCACAATTTACACTTTTCCAACACGATGACCAACGAGAACCCAACAAAACCCAACAGAGACCCCAAAAAACGTCAAAAACACCCCAAACAAGAACGGCATCACCCCCAAAACTCGAAGAAAATCCGCCAAAACAATAGATCCACCCCAAAACCACCCTAAACCTACCTGATCTTCTCCAAAACCCACAATCCACACCTATTTAACATAATGACAAACAAGAACACTACAAAACCTAATGGAGACCACAAAACACGTCAAAAACAACACAAAAAATATCGGCATCACCCCCAAAACTGGAAGAAAATACGCCAAAACCATAGATCCACCCCAAAACCACCCTAAACCTACCTGATGTTCTCCAAAACCCACAATTTACCCCTTTCCAACACGATGACCTACGAGAACCCAACAAAACCCAACAGAGACCCCAAAAAAATGTCAAAAACACCCCAAACAAGAACGGCATCACCCCCAAAACTCGAAGAAAATCCGCCAAAACCATAGATCCACCCCAAAACCACCCTAAACCTACCTGATCTTCTCCAAAACCCACAATCCACACCTATTTAACATAATGACCAACGAGAACCCAACAAAACCAAACAGAGACCCCTAAAACCTTAAAAAACAACACAAACAAGAACGGCATCACCCCCAAAACTGGAAGAAAATCCGCCAAAACCATAGATCCACCCCAAAACCACCCTAAACCTACCTGATGTTCTCCAAAACCCACAATTTACCCTTTTCCAACATGATGACCAACAAGAACCCAACAAAACCCAACGGAGACCCCAAAACACGTTAAAAACACCCCAAAAAAGAACGGCATCACCCCCAAAACTGGAAGAAAACCCCAAATACCATAGATCCACCCCAAAACCACCCTAAACCTACCTGATGTTCTCCTAAGCCCAAAGCACACTCCCAACCACCATAAAACGCATTAGGAACTCAACGAAACGCAACGGAAACCCCAAAACACTTCAAAATCACACGAAGAAAGGAGAGGATCACTCTCCAAAATAGAAGAAAACCCCAAATACCATGAATCCACGCGAAAAGTCCCCCTAAACCTACCTGAAGTTCTCCAAAACCCACAATTTACCCTTTTACAACACGATGACCATGGAAAACCAAATGAAACACAACGGAGACCACAAAACACGTCAAAAACACCCCAACAAATATCGGCATCACCCCCAAAACTGGAAGAAAATCCACCAAAACCATAGATCCACCCCAAAACCACCCTACACCTACCTGATGTTCTCCAAAACCCACAATTTACACTTTTCCAACACGATGACCAACGAGAACCCAACAAAACCCAACAGAGACCCCAAAAAACGTCAAAAACACCCCAAACAAGAACGGCATCACCCCCAAAACTCGAAGAAAATCCGCCAAAACAATAGATCCACCCCAAAACCACCCTAAACCTACCTGATCTTCTCCAAAACCCACAATCCACTCCTATTTAACATAATGACAAACAAGAACACAACAAAACCTAATGGAGACCCCAAAACACGTCAAAAACAACACAAAAAATATCGGCATCACCCCCAAAACTGGAAGAAAATCCACCAAAACCATAGATCCACCCCAAAACCACCCTACACCTACCTGATGTTCTCCAAAACCCACAATTTACACTTTTCCAACACGATGACCAACGAGAACCCAACAAAACCCAACAGAGACCCCAAAAAACGTCAAAAACACCCCAAACAAGAACGGCATCACCCCCAAAACTCGAAGAAAATCCGCCAAAACAATAGATCCACCCCAAAACCACCCTAAACCTACCTGATCTTCTCCAAAACCCACAATCCACTCCTATTTAACATAATGACAAACAAGAACACTACAAAACCTAATGGAGACCACAAAACACGTCAAAAACAACACAAAAAATATCGGCATCACCCCCAAAACTGGAAGAAAATACGCCAAAACCATAGATCCACCCCAAAACCACCCTAAACCTACCTGATGTTCTCCAAAACCCACAATTTACCCCTTTCCAACACGATGACCTACGAGAACCCAACAAAACCCAACAGAGACCCCAAAAAAATGTCAAAAACACCCCAAACAAGAACGGCATCACCCCCAAAACTGGAAGAAAATCCGCCAAAACCATAGATCCACCCCAAAACCACCCTAAACCTACCTGATCTTCTCCAAAACCCACAATCCACACCTATTTAACATAATGACCAACGAGAACCCAACAAAACCAAACAGAGACCCCTAAAACCTTAAAAAACAACACAAACAAGAACGGCATCACCCCCAAAACTGGAAGAAAATCCGCCAAAACCATAGATCCACCCCAAAACCACCCTAAACCTACCTGATGTTCTCCAAAACCCACAATTTACCCTTTTCCAACATGATGACCAACAAGAACCCAACAAAACCCAACGGAGACCCCAAAACACGTTAAAAACACCCCAAAAAAGAACGGCATCACCCCCAAAACTGGAAGAAAACCCCAAATACCATAGATCCACCCCAAAACCACCCTAAACCTACCTGATGTTCTCCTAAGCCCAAAGCACACTCCCAACCACCATAAAACGCATTAGGAACTCAACGAAACGCAACGGAAACCCCAAAACACTTCAAAATCACACGAAGAAAGGAGAGGATCACTCTCCAAAATAGAAGAAAACCCCAAATACCATGAATCCACGCGAAAAGTCCCCCTAAACCTACCTGAAGTTCTCCAAAACCCACAATTTACCCTTTTACAACACGATGACCATGGAAAACCAAATGAAACACAACGGAGACCACAAAACACGTCAAAAACACCCCAACAAATATCGGCATCACCCCCAAAACTGGAAGAAAATCCACCAAAACCATAGATCCACCCCAAAACCACCCTACACCTACCTGATGTTCTCCAAAACCCACAATTTACACTTTTCCAACACGATGACCAACGAGAACCCAACAAAACCCAACAGAGACCCCAAAAAACGTCAAAAACACCCCAAACAAGAACGGCATCACCCCCAAAACTCGAAGAAAATCCGCCAAAACAATAGATCCACCCCAAAACCACCCTAAACCTACCTGATCTTCTCCAAAACCCACAATCCACTCCTATTTAACATAATGACAAACAAGAACACAACAAAACCTAATGGAGACCCCAAAACACGTCAA
This sequence comes from Aythya ferina, assembly GCF_964211825.1. Lineage (NCBI taxonomy): Eukaryota > Metazoa > Chordata > Aves > Anseriformes > Anatidae > Aythya > Aythya ferina. The sequence goes on from NW_028181089.1 coordinate 5,615, forward strand.
AAACACCCCAAAAAATATCGGCATCACCCCCAAAACTGGAAGAAAATCCACCAAAACCATAGATCCACCCCAAAACCACCCTACACCTACCTGATGTTCTCCAAAACCCACAATTTACACTTTTCCAACACGATGACCAACGAGAACCCAACAAAACCCAACAGAGACCCCAAAAAACGTCAAAAACACCCCAAACAAGAACGGCATCACCCCCAAAACTCGAAGAAAATCCGCCAAAACAATAGATCCACCCCAAAACCACCCTAAACCTACCTGATCTTCTCCAAAACCCACAATCCACTCCTATTTAACATAATGACAAACAAGAACACTACAAAACCTAATGGAGACCACAAAACACGTCAAAAACAACACAAAAAATATCGGCATCACCCCCAAAACTGGAAGAAAATACGCCAAAACCATAGATCCACCCCAAAACCACCCTAAACCTACCTGATGTTCTCCAAAACCCACAATTTACCCCTTTCCAACACGATGACCTACGAGAACCCAACAAAACCCAACAGAGACCCCAAAAAAATGTCAAAAACACCCCAAACAAGAACGGCATCACCCCCAAAACTGGAAGAAAATCCGCCAAAACCATAGATCCACCCCAAAACCACCCTAAACCTACCTGATCTTCTCCAAAACCCACAATCCACACCTATTTAACATAATGACAAATAAGAACACAACAAAACCTAATGGAGACCCCAAAACACGTCAAAAAACACCCCAAAAAAGAACGGCATCACCCCCAAAACTCGAAGAAAATCCCCCAAAACCATAGATCCACCCCAAAACCACCCTAAACCTACCTGATGTTCTCCAAAACCCACAATTTACCCTTTTCCAACATGATGACCAACAAGAACCCAACAAAACCCAACGGAGACCCCAAAACACGTTAAAAACACCCCAAAAAAGAACGGCATCACCCCCAAAACTGGAAGAAAACCCCAAATACCATAGATCCACCCCAAAACCACCCTAAACCTACCTGATGTTCTCCTAAGCCCAAAGCACACTCCCAACCACCATAAAACGCATTAGGAACTCAACGAAACGCAACGGAAACCCCAAAACACTTCAAAATCACACGAAGAAAGGAGAGGATCACTCTCCAAAATAGAAGAAAACCCCAAATACCATGAATCCACGCGAAAAGTCCCCCTAAACCTACCTGAAGTTCTCCAAAACCCACAATTTACCCTTTTACAACACGATGACCATGGAAAACCAAATGAAACACAACGGAGACCACAAAACACGTCAAAAACAACACAAAAAATATCGGCATCACCCCCAAAACTGGAAGAAAATCCACCAAAACCATAGATCCACCCCAAAACCACCCTACACCTACCTGATGTTCTCCAAAACCCACAATTTACACTTTTCCAACACGATGACCAACGAGAACCCAACAAAACCCAACAGAGACCCCAAAAAACGTCAAAAACACCCCAAACAAGAACGGCATCACCCCCAAAACTCGAAGAAAATCCGCCAAAACCATAGATCCACCCCAAAACCACCCTAAACCTACCTGATCTTCTCCAAAACCCACAATCCACTCCTATTTAACATAATGACAAACAAGAACACAACAAAACCTAATGGAGACCCCAAAACACGTCAAAAACAACACAAAAAATATCGGCATCACCCCCAAAACTGGAAGAAAATCCCCCAAAACCATAGATCCACCCCAAAACCACCCAACACCTACCTGATGTTCTCCAAAACCCACAATTTACCCTTTTCCAACACGATGACCAACGAGAACCCAACAAAACCCAACAGAGACCCCAAAAAACGTCAAAAACAGCCCAAACAAGAACGGCATCACCCCCAAAACTGGAAGAAAATCCGCCAAAACCATAGATCCACCCCAAAACCACCCTAAACCTACCTGATGTTCTCCAAAACCCACAATTTACCCTTTTCCAACATGATGACCAACAAGAACCCAACAAAACCCAACGGAGACCCCAAAACACGTTAAAAACACCCCAAAAAAGAACGGCATCACCCCCAAAACTGGAAGAAAACCCCAAATACCATAGATCCACCCCCAAACCACCCTAAACCTACCTGATGTTCTCCTAAGCCCAAAGCACACTCCCAACCACCATAAAACGCATTAGGAACTCAACGAAACGCAACGGAAACCCCAAAACACTTCAAAATCACACGAAGAAAGGAGAGGATCACTCTCCAAAATAGAAGAAAACCCCAAATACCATGAATCCACGCGAAAAGTCCCCCTAAACCTACCTGAAGTTCTCCAAAACCCACAATTTACCCTTTTACAACACGATGACCATGGAAAACCAAATGAAACACAACGGAGACCCCAAAACACGTCAAAAACAACACAAAAAGTCCAGGATCATGTCCCCCCCCCCCCCAAAAAAAAAAAAAAAAAGAAACTGATTACCATATATCCACCCCAAAACCACCCTAAACCTACCTGATATTCTACAAAACCCACAATTTACACTTTTCCACCATGATGACCAACGAGAACCCAACAAAACCCAACAGAGACCCCAAAAACCTTAAAAAACACCCCAAACAAAAATGGCATCACCCCCAAAACTGGAAGAAAATACACCAAAACCATAGATCCACCCCAAAACCACCCTACACCTACCTGATGTTCTCCAAAACCCACAATTTACCCTTTTCCAACACGATGACCAACGAGAACCCAACAAAACCCAACAGAGACCCCAAAAAACGTCAAAAACACCCCAAACAAGAACGGCATCACCCCCAAAACTGGAAGAAAATCCGCCAAAACCATAGATCCACCCCAAAACCACCGTAAACCTACCTGATGTTCTCCAAAACCCACAATCCACTCCTATTTAACATAATGACAAACAAGAACACAACAAAACCTAATGGAGACCCCAAAACACGTCAAAAACACCCCAAAAAAGAACGGCATCACCCCCAAAACTGGAAGAAAACCCCAAATACCATAGATCCACCCCAAAACCACCCTAAACCTACCTGATGTTCTCCTAAGCCCAAAGCACACTCCCAACCACCATAAAACGCATTAGGAACTCAACGAAACGCAACGGAAACCCCAAAACACTTCAAAATCACACGAAGAAAGGAGAGGATCACTCTCCAAAATAGAAGAAAACCCCAAATACCATGAATCCACGCGAAAAGTCCCCCTAAACCTACCTGAAGTTCTCCAAAACCCACAATTTACCCTTTTACAACACGATGACCATGGAAAACCAAATGAAACACAACGGAGACCCCAAAACACGTCAAAAACACCCCAAAAAATATCGGCATCACCCCCAAAACTGGAAATAAATCCACCAAAAAAATAGATCCACCCCAAAACCACCCAAAACCTACCTGATGTTCTCCAAAACCCACAATTTACACTTTTCCAACACGATGACCAACGAGAACCCAACAAAACCCAACAGAGACCCCAAAAAACGTCAAAAACACCCCAAACAAGAACGGCATCACCCCCAAAACTGGAAGAAAATCCGCCAAAACCATAGATCCACCCCAAAACCACCCTAAACCTACCTGATCTTCTCCAAAACCCACAATCCAATCCTATTTAACATAATGACAAACAAGAACACAACAAAACCTAATGGAGACCCCAAAACACGTCAAAAACACCCCAAAAAATATCGGCATCACCCCCAAAACTGGAAGAAAATACGCCAAAACCATAGATCCACCCCAAAACCACCCTAAACCTACCTGATGTTCTCCAAAACCCACAATTTACCCTTTTCCAACACGATGACCAACGAGAACCCAACAAAACCCAACAGAGACCCCAAAAAACGTCAAAAACACCCCAAACAAGAACGGCATCACCCCCAAAACTGGAAGAAAATCCCCCAAAACCACAGATCCAACCCAAAACCACCCTAAACCTACCTGATCTTCTCCAAAACCCACAATCCACACCTATTTAACATAATGACCAACAAGAACACAACAAAACCTAATGGAGACCACAAAACACGTCAAAAACACCCCAAAAAATATCGGCATCACCCCCAAAACTGGAAGAAAATCCGCCAAAACCATAGATCCACCCCAAAACCACCCTAAACCTACCTGATGTTCTCCAAAACCCACAATTTACCCTTTTCCAACTTGATGACCAACAAGAACCCAACAAAACCCAACGGAGACCCCAAAACACGTTAAAAACACCCCAAAAAAGAACGGCATCACCCCCAAAACTGGAAGAAAACCCCAAATACCATAGATCCACCCCAAAACCACCCTAAACCTACCTGATGTTCTCCTAAGCCCAAAGCACACTCCCAACCACCATAAAACGCATTAGGAACTCAACGAAACGCAACGGAAAACCCAAAACACTTCAAAATCACACGAAGAAAGGAGAGGATCACTCTCCAAAATAGAAGAAAACCCCAAATACCATGAATCCACGCGAAAAGTCCCCCTAAACCTACCTGAAGTTCTCCAAAACCCACAATTTACCCTTTTACAACACGATGACCATGGAAAACCAAATGAAACACAACGGAGACCCCAAAACACGTCAAAAACAACACAAAAAGTCCAGGATCATGTCCCCCCCCCCCCAAAAAAAAAAAAAAAAAACTGATTACCATATATCCACCCCAAAACCACCCTAAACCTACCTGATATTCTACAAAACCCACAATTTACACTTTTCCACCATGATGACAAACGAGAACACAACAAAACCCAACAGAGACCCCAAAAACCTTAAAAAACACCCCAAACAAAAATGGCATCACCCCCAAAACTGGAAGAAAATCCACCAAAACCATAGATCCACCCCAAAACCACCCTACACCTACCTGATGTTCTCCAAAACCCACAATTTACACTTTTCCAACACGATGACCAACGAGAACCAAACAAAACCCAACAGAGACCCCAAAAAACGTCAAAAACACCCCAAAAAATATCGGCATCACCCCCAAAACTCGAAGAAAATCCGCCAAAACCATAGATCCACCCCAAAACCACCCTAAACCTACCTGATCTTCTCCAAAACCCACAATCCACTCCTATTTAACATAATGACAAACAAGAACACTACAAAACCTAATGGAGACCACAAAACACGTCAAAAACACCCCAAAATATATCGGCATCACCCCCAAAACTGGAAGAAAATACGCCAAAACCATAGATCCACCCCAAAACCACCCTAAACCTACCTGATGTTCTCCAAAACCCACAATTTACCCTTTTCCAACATGATGACCAACAAGAACCCAACAAAACCCAACGGAGACCCCAAAACACGTTAAAAACACCCCAAAAAAGAACGGCATCACCCCCAAAACTGGAAGAAAACCCCAAATACCATAGATCCACCCCAAAACCACCCTAAACCTACCTGATGTTCTCCTAAGCCCAAAGCACACTCCCAACCACCATAAAACGCATTAGGAACTCAACGAAACGCAACGGAAACCCCAAAACACTTCAAAATCACACGAAGAAAGGAGAGGATCACTCTCCAAAATAGAAGAAAACCCCAAATACCATGAATCCACGCGAAAAGTCCCCCTAAACCTACCTGAAGTTCTCCAAAACCCACAATTTACCCTTTTAAAACACGATGACCATGGAAAACCAAATGAAACACAACGGAGACCCCAAAACACGTCAAAAACACCCCAAAAAATATCAGCATCACCCCCAAAACTGGAAGAAAATCCACCAAAACCATAGATCCACCCCAAAACCACCCTACACCTACCTGATGTTCTCCAAAACCCACAATTTACACTTTTCCAACACGATGACCAACGAGAACCCAACAAAACCCAACAGAGACCCCAAAAAACGTCAAAAACACCCCAAACAAGAACGGCATCACCCCCAAAACTCGAAGAAAATCCGCCAAAACAATAGATCCACCCCAAAACCACCCTAAACCTACCTGATCTTCTCCAAAACCCACAATCCACTCCTATTTAACATAATGACAAACAAGAACCCAACAAAACCTAATGGAGACCCCAAAACACGTCAAAAACACCCCAAAAAATATCGGCATCACCCCCAAAACTGGAAGAAAATCCACCAAAACCATAGATCCACCCCAAAACCACCCTACACCTACCTGATGTTCTCCAAAACCCACAATTTACACTTTTCCAACACGATGACCAACGAGAACCCAACAAAACCCAACAGAGACCCCAAAAAACGTCAAAAACACCCCAAACAAGAACGGCATCACCACCAAAACTGGAAGAAAATCCCCCAAAACCATAGATCCACCCCAAAACCACCCTAAACCTACCTGATCTTCTCCAAAACCCACAATCCACTCCTATTTAACATAATGACAAACAAGAACACAACAAAACCTAATGGAGACCCCAAAACACGTCAAAAACACCCCAAAAAATATCGGCATCACCCCCAAAACTGGAAGAAAATCCACCAAAACCATAGATCCACCCCAAAACCACCCTACACCTACCTGATGTTCTCCAAAACCCACAATTTACACTTTTCCAACACGATGACCAACGAGAACCCAACAAAACCCAACAGAGACCCCAAAAAACGTCAAAAACACCCCAAACAAGAACGGCATCACCCCCAAAACTCGAAGAAAATCCGCCAAAACCATAGATCCACCCCAAAACCACCCTAAACCTACCTGATCTTCTCCAAAACCCACAATCCACACCTATTTAACATAATGACCAACAAGAACACAACAAAACCTAATGGAGACCCCAAAACACGTCAAAAACACCCCAAAAAATATCGGCATCACCCCCAAAACTGGAAGAAAATCCGCCAAAACCATAGATCCACCCCAAAACCACCCTAAACCTACCTGATGTTCTCCAAAACCCACAATTTACCCTTTTCCAACATGATGACCAACAAGAACCCAACAAAACCCAACGGAGACCCCAAAACACGTTAAAAACACCCCAAAAAAGAACGGCATCACCCCCAAAACTGGAAGAAAACCCCAAATACCATAGATCCACCCCAAAACCACCCTAAACCTACCTGATGTTCTCCTAAGCCCAAAGCACACTCCCAACCACCATAAAACGCATTAGGAACTCAACGAAACGCAACGGAAACCCCAAAACACTTCAAAATCACACGAAGAAAGGAGAGGATCACTCTCCAAAATAGAAGAAAACCCCAAATACCATGAATCCAAGCGAAAAGTCCCCCTAAACCTACCTGAAGTTCTCCAAAACCCACAATTTACCCTTTTACAACACGATGACCATGGAAAACCAAATGAAACACAACGGAGACCCCAAAACACGTCAAAAACAACACAAAAAGTCCAGGATCATGTCCCCCCCAAAAAAAAAAAAAAAAAAAAACTGATTACCATATATCCACCCCAAAACCACCCTAAACCTACCTGATATTCTACAAAACCCACAATTTACACTTTTCCACCATGATGACCAACGAGAACCCAACAAAACCAAACAGAGACCCCAAAAACCTTAAAAAACACCCCAAACAAAAATGGCATCACCCCCAAAACTGGAAGAAAATCCCCCAAAACCATAGATCCACCCCAAAACCACCCTACACCTACCTGATGTTCTCCAAAACCCACAATTTACACTTTTCCAACACGATGACCAACGAGAACCCAACAAAACCCAACAGAGACCCCAAAAAACGTCAAAAACACCCCAAACAAGAACGGCATCACCCCCAAAACTCGAAGAAAATCCGCCAAAACCATAGATCCACCCCAAAACCACCCTAAACCTACCTGATCTTCTCCAAAACCCACAATCCACTCCTATTTAACATAATGACAAACAAGAACACAACAAAACCTAATGGAGACCCCAAAACACGTCAAAAACACCCCAAAAAATATCGGCATCACCCCCAAAACTGGAAGAAAATCCCCCAAAACCATAGATCCACCCCAAAACCACCCTAAACCTACCTGATCTTCTCCAAAACCCACAATTTACCCTTTTCCAACACGATGACCAACGAGAACCCAACAATACCAAACAGAGACCCCTAAAACCTTAAAAAACAACACAAACAAGAACGGCATCACCCCCAAAACTGGAAGAAAATCCGCCAAAACCATAGATCCACCCCAAAACCACCCTAAACCTACCTGATGTTCTCCAAAACCCACAATTTACCCTTTTCCAACATGATGACCAACAAGAACCCAACAAAACCCAACGGAGACCCCAAAACACGTTAAAAACACCCCAAAAAAGAACGGCATCACCCCCAAAACTGGAAGAAAACCCCAAATACCATAGATCCACCCCAAAACCACCCTAAACCTACCTGATGTTCTCCTAAGCCCAAAGCACACTCCCAACCACCATAAAACGCATTAGGAACTCAACGAAACGCAACGGAAAACCCAAAACACTTCAAAATCACACGAAGAAAGGAGAGGATCACTCTCCAAAATAGAAGAAAACCCCAAATACCATGAATCCACGCGAAAAGTCCCCCTAAACCTACCTGAAGTTCTCCAAAACCCACAATTTACCCTTTTACAACACGATGACCATGGAAAACCAAATGAAACACAACGGAGACCCCAAAACACGTCAAAAACACCCCAAAAAATATCGGCATCACCCCCAAAACTGGAAGAAAATCCACCAAAACCATAGATCCACCCCAAAACCACCCTAAACCTACCTGATGTTCTCCAAAACCCACAATTTACACTTTTCCAACACGATGACCAACGAGAACCCAACAAAACCCAACAGAGACCCCAAAAAACGTCAAAAACACCCCAAACAAGAACGGCATCACCCCCAAAACTCGAAGAAAATCCCCCAAAACAATAGATCCACCCCAAAACCACCCTAAACCTACCTGATCTTCTCCAAAACCCACAATCCACTCCTATTTAACATAATGACAAACAAGAACCCAACAAAACCTAATGGAGACCCCAAAACACGTCAAAAACACCCCAAAAAATATCGGCATCACCCCCAAAACTGGAAGAAAATCCACCAAAACCATAGATCCACCCCAAAACCACCCTACACCTACCTGATGTTCTCCAAAACCCACAATTTACACTTTTCCAACACGATGACCAACGAGAACCCAACAAAACCCAACAGAGACCCCAAAAAACGTCAAAAACACCCCAAACAAGAACGGCATCACCCCCAAAACTCGAAGAAAATCCGCCAAAACCATAGATCCACCCCAAAACCACCCTAAACCTACCTGATCTTCTCCAAAACCCACAATCCACTCCTATTTAACATAATGACAAACAAGAACACAACAAAACCTAATGGAGACCCCAAAACACGTCAAAAACACCCCAAAAAATATCGGCATCACCCCCAAAACTGGAAGAAAATCCCCCAAAACCATAGATCCACCCCAAAACCACCCTAAACCTACCTGATCTTCTCCAAAACCCACAATTTACCCTTTTCCAACACGATGACCAACGAGAACCCAACAATACCAAACAGAGACCCCTAAAACCTTAAAAAACAACACAAACAAGAACGGCATCACCCCCAAAACTCGAAGAAAATCCGCCAAAACCATAGATCCACCCCAAAACCACCCTAAACCTACCTGATCTTCTCCAAAACCCACAATCCACACCTATTTAACATAATGACCAACAAGAACACAACAAAACCTAATGGAGACCCCAAAACACGTCAAAAACACCCCAAAAAATATCGGCATCACCCCCAAAACTGGAAGAAAATCCGCCAAAACCATAGATCCACCCCAAAACCACCCTAAACCTACCTGATGTTCTCCAAAACCCACAATTTACCCTTTTCCAACATGATGACCAACAAGAACCCAACAAAACCCAACGGAGACCCCAAAACACGTTAAAAACACCCCAAAAAAGAACGGCATCACCCCCAAAACTGGAAGAAAACCCCAAATACCATAGATCCACCCCAAAACCACCCTAAACCTACCTGATGTTCTCCTAAGCCCAAAGCACACTCCCAACCACCATAAAACGCATTAGGAACTCAACGAAACGCAACGGAAACCCCAAAACACTTCAAAATCACACGAAGAAAGGAGAGGATCACTCTCCAAAATAGAAGAAAACCCCAAATACCATGAATCCAAGCGAAAAGTCCCCCTAAACCTACCTGAAGTTCTCCAAAACCCACAATTTACCCTTTTACAACACGATGACCATGGAAAACCAAATGAAACACAACGGAGACCCCAAAACACGTCAAAAACAACACAAAAAGTCCAGGATCATGTCCCCCCCAAAAAAAAAAAAAAAAAAAAAACTGATTACCATATATCCACCCCAAAACCACCCTAAACCTACCTGATATTCTACAAAACCCACAATTTACACTTTTCCACCATGATGACCAACGAGAACCCAACAAAACCAAACAGAGACCCCAAAAACCTTAAAAAACACCCCAAACAAAAATGGCATCACCCCCAAAACTGGAAGAAAATACGCCAAAACCATAGATCCACCCCAAAACCACCCTACACCTACCTGATGTTCTCCAAAACCCACAATTTACACTTTTCCAACACGATGACCAACGAGAACCCAACAAAACCCAACAGAGACCCCAAAAAACGTCAAAAACACCCCAAACAAGAACGGCATCACCCCCAAAACTCGAAGAAAATCCGCCAAAACCATAGATCCACCCCAAAACCACCCTAAACCTACCTGATCTTCTCCAAAACCCACAATCCACTCCTATTTAACATAATGACAAACAAGAACACAACAAAACCTAATGGAGACCCCAAAACACGTCAAAAACACCCCAAAAAATATCGGCATCACCCCCAAAACTGGAAGAAAATCCCCCAAAACCATAGATCCACCCCAAAACCACCCTAAACCTACCTGATCTTCTCCAAAACCCACAATTTACCCTTTTCCAACACGATGACCAACGAGAACCCAACAATACCAAACAGAGACCCCTAAAACCTTAAAAAACAACACAAACAAGAACGGCATCACCCCCAAAACTGGAAGAAAATCCGCCAAAACCATAGATCCACCCCAAAACCACCCTAAACCTACCTGATGTTCTCCAAAACCCACAATTTACCCTTTTCCAACATGATGACCAACAAGAACCCAACAAAACCCAACGGAGACCCCAAAACACGTTAAAAACACCCCAAAAAAGAACGGCATCACCCCCAAAACTGGAAGAAAACCCCAAATACCATAGATCCACCCCAAAACCACCCTAAACCTACCTGATGTTCTCCTAAGCCCAAAGCACACTCCCAACCACCATAAAACGCATTAGGAACTCAACGAAACGCAACGGAAAACCCAAAACACTTCAAAATCACACGAAGAAAGGAGAGGATCACTCTCCAAAATAGAAGAAAACCCCAAATACCATGAATCCACGCGAAAAGTCCCCCTAAACCTACCTGAAGTTCTCCAAAACCCACAATTTACCCTTTTACAACACGATGACCATGGAAAACCAAATGAAACACAACGGAGACCCCAAAACACGTCAAAAACACCCCAAAAAATATCGGCATCACCCCCAAAACTGGAAGAAAATCCACCAAAACCATAGATCCACCCCAAAACCACCCTAAACCTACCTGATGTTCTCCAAAACCCACAATTTACACTTTTCCAACACGATGACCAACGAGAACCCAACAAAACCCAACAGAGACCCCAAAAAACGTCAAAAACACCCCAAACAAGAACGGCATCACCCCCAAAACTCGAAGAAAATCCCCCAAAACAATAGATCCACCCCAAAACCACCCTAAACCTACCTGATCTTCTCCAAAACCCACAATCCACTCCTATTTAACATAATGACAAACAAGAACCCAACAAAACCTAATGGAGACCCCAAAACACGTCAAAAACACCCCAAAAAATATCGGCATCACCCCCAAAACTGGAAGAAAATCCACCAAAACCATAGATCCACCCCAAAACCACCCTACACCTACCTGATGTTCTCCAAAACCCACAATTTACACTTTTCCAACACGATGACCAACGAGAACCCAACAAAACCCAACAGAGACCCCAAAAAACGTCAAAAACACCCCAAACAAGAACGGCATCACCCCCAAAACTCGAAGAAAATCCGCCAAAACCATAGATCCACCCCAAAACCACCCTAAACCTACCTGATCTTCTCCAAAACCCACAATCCACTCCTATTTAACATAATGACAAACAAGAACACAACAAAACCTAATGGAGACCCCAAAACACGTCAAAAACACCCCAAAAAATATCGGCATCACCCCCAAAACTGGAAGAAAATCCCCCAAAACCATAGATCCACCCCAAAACCACCCTAAACCTACCTGATCTTCTCCAAAACCCACAATTTACCCTTTTCCAACACGATGACCAACGAGAACCCAACAATACCAAACAGAGACCCCTAAAACCTTAAAAAACAACACAAACAAGAACGGCATCACCCCCAAAACTGGAAGAAAATCCGCCAAAACCATAGATCCACCCCAAAACCACCCTAAACCTACCTGATGTTCTCCAAAACCCACAATTTACCCTTTTCCAACATGATGACCAACAAGAACCCAACAAAACCCAACGGAGACCCCAAAACACGTTAAAAACACCCCAAAAAAGAACGGCATCACCCCCAAAACTGGAAGAAAACCCCAAATACCATAGATCCACCCCAAAACCACCCTAAACCTACCTGATGTTCTCCTAAGCCCAAAGCACAATCCCAAACACCATAAAACGCATTAGGAACTCAACGAAACGCAACGGAAACCCCAAAACACTTCAAAATCACACGAAGAAAGGAGAGGATCACTCTCCAAAATAGAAGAAAACCCCAAATACCATGAATCCACGCGAAAAGTCCCCCTAAACCTACCTGAAGTTCTCCAAAACCCACAATTTACCCTTTTACAACACGATGACCATGGAAAACCAAATGAAACACAACGGAGACCCCAAAACACGTCAAAAACAACACAAAAAGTCCAGGATCATGTCCCCCCCCCAAAAAAAAAAAAAAAAAAAACTGATTACCATATATCCACCCCAAAACCACCCTAAACCTACCTGATATTCTACAAAACCCACAATTTACACTTTTCCACCATGATGACAAACGAGAACACAACAAAACCAAACAGAGACCCCAAAAACCTTAAAAAACACCCCAAACAAAAATGGCATCACCCCCAAAACTGGAAGAAAATCCCCCAAAACCATAGATCCACCCCAAAACCACCCTACACCTACCTGATGTTCTCCAAAACCCACAATTTACACTTTTCCAACACGATGACCAACGAGAACCCAACAAAACCCAACAGAGACCCCAAAAAACGTCAAAAACACCCCAAACAAGAACGGCATCACCCCCAAAACTCGAAGAAAATCCGCCAAAACCATAGATCCACCCCAAAACCACCCTAAACCTACCTGATCTTCTCCAAAACCCACAATCCACTCCTATTTAACATAATGACAAACAAGAACACAACAAAACCTAATGGAGACCCCAAAACACGTCAAAAACACCCCAAAAAATATCGGCATCACCCCCAAAACTGGAAGAAAATCCCCCAAAACCATAGATCCACCCCAAAACCACCCTAAACCTACCTGATCTTCTCCAAAACCCACAATTTACGCTTCTCCAACACGATGACCAACGAGAACCCAACAAAACCAAACAGAGACCCCTAAAACCTTAAAAAACAACACAAACAAGAACGGCATCACCCCCAAAACTGGAAGAAAATCCGCCAAAACCATAGATCCACCCCAAAACCACCCGAAACCTACCTGATCTTCTCCAAAACCCACAATTTACCCTTTTCCAACATGATGACCAACAAGAACCCAACAAAACCCAACGGAGACCCCAAAACACGTTAAAAACACCCCAAAAAAGAACGGCATCACCCCCAAAACTGGAAGAAAACCCCAAATACCATAGATCCACCCCAAAACCACCCTAAACCTACCTGATGTTCTCCTAAGCCCAAAGCACACTCCCAACCACCATAAAACGCATTAGGAACTCAACGAAACGCAACGGAAACCCCAAAACACTTCAAAATCACACGAAGAAAGGAGAGGATCACTCTCCAAAATAGAAGAAAACCCCAAATACCATGAATCCACGCGAAAAGTCCCCCTAAACCTACCTGAAGTTCTCCAAAACCCACAATTTACCCTTTTACAACACGATGACCATGGAAAACCAAATGAAACACAACGGAGACCCCAAAACACGTCAAAAACAACACAAAAAGTCCAGGATCATGTCCCCCCTCAAAAAAAAAAAAAAAACAAACTGATTACCATATATCCACCCCAAAACCACCCTAAACCTTCCTGATATTCTACAAAACCCACAATTTACACTTTTCCACCATGATGACCAACGAGAACCCAACAAAACCAAACAGAGACCCCAAAAACCTTAAAAAACACCCCAAACAAAAATGGCATCAACCCCAAAACTGGAAGAAAATCCCCCAAAACCATAGATCCACCCCAAAACCACCCTACACCTACCTGATGTTCTCCAAAACCCACAATTTACCCTTTTCCAACACGATGACCAACGAGAACCCAACAAAACCCAACAGAGACCCCAAAAAACGTCAAAAACACCCCAAACAAGAACGGCATCACCCCCAAAACTCGAAGAAAATCCGCCAAAACCATAGATCCACCCCAAAACCACCCTAAACCTACCTGATCTTCTCCAAAACCCACAATCCACTCCTATTTAACATAATGACAAACAAGAACACTACAAAACCTAATGGAGACCACAAAACACGTCAAAAACACCCCAAAAAATATCGGCTTCACCCCCAAAACAGGAAGAAAATACGCCAAAACCATAGATCCACCCCAAAACCACCCTAAACCTACCTGATGTTCTCCAAAACCCACAATTTACCCTTTTCCAACACGATGACCAACGAGAACCCAACAAAACCCAACAGAGACCCCAAAAAACGTCAAAAACACCCCAAACAAGAACGGCATCACCCCCAAAACTCGAAGAAAATCCGCCAAAACCATAGATCCACCCCAAAACCACCCTAAACCTACCTGATGTTCTCCAAAACCCACAATACACACCTATTTAATATAATGACAAACAAGAACACAACAAAACCTAATGGAGACCCCAAAACACGTCAAAAACACCCCAAAAAATATCGGCATCACCCCCAAAACTGGAAGAAAATCCACCAAAACCATAGATCCACCCCAAAACCACCCTAAACCTACCTGATGTTCTCCAAAACCCACAATTTACCCTTTTCCAACATGATGACCAACAAGAACCCAACAAAACCCAACGGAGACCCCAAAACACGTTAAAAACACCCCAAAAAAGAACGGCATCACCCCCAAAACTGGAAGAAAACCCCAAATACCATAGATCCACCCCAAAACCACCCTAAACCTACCTGATGTTCTCCTAAGCCCAAAGCACACTCCCAACCAACATAAAACGCATTAGGAACTCAACGAAACGCAACGGAAACCCCAAAACACTTCAAAATCACACGAAGAAAGGAGAGGATCACTCTCCAAAATAGAAGAAAACCCCAAATACCATGAATCCACGCGAAAAGTCCCCCTAAACCTACCTGAAGTTCTCCAAAACCCACAATTTACCCTTTTACAACACGATGACCATGGAAAACCAAATGAAACACAACGGAGACCCCAAAACACGTCAAAAACAACACAAAAAGTCCAGGATCATCCCCCCCCCCCAAAAAAAAAAAAAAAAAAAAAAAAACTGATTACCATATATCCACCCCAAAACCACCCTAAACCTACCTGATATTCTACAAAACCCACAATTTACACTTTTCCACCATGATGACCAACGAGAACCCAACAAAATCAAACAGAGACCACAAAAACATTAAAAAACACCCCAAACAAAAATGGCATCAACCCCAAAACTGGAAGAAAATCCCCCAAAACCATAGATCCACCCCAAAACCACCCAACACCTACCTGATGTTCTCCAAAACCCACAATTTACCCTTTTCCAACACGATGACCAACGAGAACCCAACAAAACCCAACAGAGACCCCAAAAAACGTCAAAAACACCCCAAACAAGAACGGCATCACCCCCAAAACTCGAAGAAAATCCGCCAAAACCATAGATCCACCCCAAAACCACCCTAAACCTACCTGATCTTCTCCAAAACCCACAATCCACACCTATTTAACATAACGACAAACAAGAACACAACAAAACCTAATGGAGACCCCAAAACACGTCAAAAACACCCCAAAAAATATCGGCATCACCCCCAAAACTGGAAGAAAATCCACCAAAACCATAGATCCACCCCAAAACCACCCTACACCTACCTGATGTTCTCCAAAACCCACAATCCACTCCTATTTAACATAATGACAAACAAGAACACTACAAAACCTAATGGAGACCACAAAACACGTCAAAAACACCCCAAAAAATATCGGCATCACCCCCAAAACTGGAAGAAAATACGCCAAAACCATAGATCCACCCCAAAACCACCCTAAACCTACCTGATGTTCTCCAAAACCCACAATTTACCCTTTTCCAACACGATGACCAACGAGAACCCAACAAAACCCAACAGAGACCCCAAAAAACGTCAAAAACACCCCAAACAAGAACGGCATCACCCCCAAAACTGGAAGAAAATCCGCCAAAACCATAGATCCACCCCAAAACCACCCTAAACCTACCTGATGTTCTCCAAAACCCACAATCCACACCTATTTAATATAATGACAAACAAGAACACAACAAAACCTAATGGAGACCCCAAAACACGTCAAAAACACCCCAAAAAATATCGGCATCACCCCCAAAACTGGAAGAAAATCCACCAAAACCATAGATCCACCCCAAAACCACCCTAAACCTACCTGATGTTCTCCAAAACCCACAATTTACCCTTTTCCAACATGATGACCAACAAGAACCCAACAAAACCCAACGGAGACCCCAAAACACGTTAAAAACACCCCAAAAAAGAACGGCATCACCCCCAAAACTGGAAGAAAACCCCAAATACCATAGATCCACCCCAAAACCACCCTAAACCTACCTGATGTTCTCCTAAGCCCAAAGCACACTCCCAACCACCATAAAACGCATTAGGAACTCAACGAAACGCAACGGAAACCCCAAAACACTTCAAAATCACCCAAAGAAAGGAGAGGATCACTCCCCCAAAAAGAAGAAAACCCCAAATACCATGAATCCACGCGAAAAGTCCCCCTAAACCTACCTGAAGTTCTCCAAAACCCACAATTTACCCTTTTACAACACGATGACCATGGAAAACCAAATGAAACACAACGGAGACCCCAAAACACGTCAAAAACAACACAAAAAGTCCAGGATCATGTCCCCCCCCCAAAAAAAAAAAAAAAAAAAAAATCTGATTACCATATATCCACCCCAAAACCACCCTAAACCTACCTGATATTCTACAAAACCCACAATTTACACTTTTCCACCATGATGACCAACGAGAACCCAACAAAACCAAACAGAGACCACAAAAACATTAAAAAACACCCCAAACAAAAATGGCATCACCCCCAAAACTGGAAGAAAATCCCCCAAAACCATAGATCCACCCCAAAACCACCCTACACCTACCTGATGTTCTCCAAAACCCACAATTTACACTTTTCCAACACGATGACCAACGAGAACCCAACAAAACCCAACAGAGACCCCAAAAAACGTCAAAAACACCCCAAACAAGAACGGCATCACCCCCAAAACTGGAAGAAAATCCGCCAAAACCATAGATCCACCCCAAAACCACCCTAAACCTACCTGATCTTCTCCAAAACCCACAATCCACTCCTATTTAACATAATGACAAACAAGAACACAACAAAACCTAATGGAGACCCCAAAACACGTCAAAAACACCCCAACAAATATCGGCATCACCCCCAAAACTGGAAGAAAATCCCCCAAAACCATAGATCCACCCCAAAACCACCCGAAACCTACCTGATCTTCTCCAAAACCCACAATTTACCCTTTTCCAACATGATGACCAACAAGAACCCAACAAAACCCAACGGAGACCCCAAAACACGTTAAAAACACCCCAAAAAAGAACGGCATCACCCCCAAAACTGGAAGAAAACCCCAAATACCATAGATCCACCCCAAAACCACCCTAAACCTACCTGATGTTCTCCTAAGCCCAAAGCACACTCCCAACCACCATAAAACGCATTAGGAACTCAACGAAACGCAACGGAAACCCCAAAACACTTCAAAATCACACGAAGAAAGGAGAGGATCACTCTCCAAAATAGAAGAAAACCCCAAATACCATGAATCCACGCGAAAAGTCCCCCTAAACCTACCTGAAGTTCTCCAAAACCCACAATTTACCCTTTTACAACACGATGACCATGGAAAACCAAATGAAACACAACGGAGACCCCAAAACACGTCAAAAACAACACAAAAAGTCCAGAATCATGTCCCCCCCCCCCCAAAAGAAAAAAAAAAACTGATTACCATATATCCACCCCAAAACCACCCTAAACCTACCTGATGTTCTACAAAACCCACAATTTACACTTTTCCACCATGATGACCAACGAGAACCCAACAAAACCAAACAGAGACCCCAAAAACCTTAAAAAACACCCCAAACAAAAATGGCATCACCCCCAAAAAAGGAAGAAAATCCCCCAAAACCATAGATCCACCCCAAAACCACCCTAAACCTACCTGATCTTCTCCAAAACCCACAATTTACACTTTTCCAACACGATGACCAACGAGAACCCAACAAAACCCAACAGAGACCCCAAAAAACGTCAAAAACACCCCAAACAAGAACGGCATCACCCCCAAAACTCGAAGAAAATCCGCCAAAACCATAGATCCACCCCAAAACCACCCTAAACCTACCTGATGTTCTCCAAAACCCACAATCCACTCCTATTTAACATAATGACAAACAAGAACACTACAAAACCTAATGGAGACCAAAAAACACGTCAAAAACACCCCAAAAAATATCGGCATCACCCCCAAAACTCGAAGAAAATCCGCCAAAACCATAGATCCACCCCAAAACCACCCTAAACCTACCTGATCTTCTCCAAAACCCACAATTTACCCTTTTCCAACACGATGACCAACGAGAACCCAACAAAACCCAACAGAGACCCCAAAAAACATCAAAAACACCCCAAACAAGAACGGCATCACCCCCAAAACTGGAAGAAAATCCGCCAAAACCATAGATCCACCCCAAAACCACCCTAAACCTACCTGATGTTCTCCAAAACCCACAATTTACCCTTTTCCAACATGATGACCAACAAGAACCCAACAAAACCCAACGGAGACCCCAAAACACGTTAAAAACACCCCAAAAAAGAACGGCATCACCCCCAAAACTGGAAGAAAACCCCAAATACCATAGATCCACCCCAAAACCACCCTAAACCTACCTGATGTTCTCCTAAGCCCAAAGCACACTCCCAACCACCATAAAACGCATTAGGAACTCAACGAAACGCAACGGAAACCCCAAAACACTTCAAAATCACACGAAGAAAGGAGAGGATCACTCTCCAAAATAGAAGAAAACCCCAAATACCATGAATCCACGCGAAAAGTCCCCCTAAACCTACCTGAAGTTCTCCAAAACCCACAATTTACCCTTTTACAACACGATGACCATGGAAAACCAAATGAAACACAACGGAGACCCCAAAACACGTCAAAAACAACACAAAAAGTCCAGGATCATGTCCCCACCCCCCAAAAAAAAAAAAAAACAAAAAACTGATTACCATATATCCACCCCAAAACCACCCTAAACCTACCTGATATTCTACAAAACCCACAATTTACACTTTTCCACCATGATGACCAACGAGAACCCAACAAAACCAAACAGAGACCCCAAAAACCTTAAAAAACACCCCAAACAAAAATGGCATCACCCCCAAAACTGGAAGAAAATCCCCCAAAACCATAGATCCACCCCAAAACCACCCTACACCTACCTGATGTTCTCCAAAACCCACAATTTACCCTTTTCCAACACGATGACCAACGAGAACCCAACAAAACCCAACAGAGACCCCAAAAAACGTCAAAAACACCCCAAACAAGAACGGCATCACCCCGAAAACTCGAAGAAAATCCGCCAAAATCATAGATCCACCCCAAAACCACCCTAAACCTACCTGATCTTCTCCAAAACCCACAATCCACTCCTATTTAACATAATGACAAACAAGAACACTACAAAACCTAATGGAGACCACAAAACACGTCAAAAACACCCCAAAAAATATCGGCATCACCCCCAAACTGGAAGAAAATACGCCAAAACCATAGATCCACCCCAAAACCACCCGAAACCTACCTGATCTTCTCCAAAACCCACAATTTACACTTTTCCAACACGATGACCAACGAGAACCCAACAAAACCCAACAGAGACCCCAAAAAACGTCAAAAACACCCCAAACAAGAACGGCATCACCCCCAAAACTGGAAGAAAATACGCCAAATCCATAGATCCACCCCAAAACCACCCTAAACCTACCTGATGTTCTCCAAAACCCACAATCCACACCTATTTAACATAATGACAAACAAGAACACAACAAAACCTAATGGAGACCCCAAAACACGTCAAAAACACCCCAAAAAATATCGGCATCACACCCAAAACTGGAAGAAAATCCGCCAAAACCATAGATCCACCCCAAAACCACCCTAAACCTACCTGATCTTCTCCAAAACCCACAATTTACCCTTTTCCAACACGATGACCAACGAGACCCCAACAAAACCCAACAGAGACCCCAAAAAACGTCAAAAACACCCCAAAAAATATCGGCATCACCCCCAAAACTGGAAGAAAATCCGCCAAAACCATAGATCCACCCCAAAACCACCCTAAACCTACCTGATGTTCTCCAAAACCCACAATTTACCCTTTTCCAACATGATGACCAACAAGAACCCAACAAAACCCAACGGAGACCCCAAAACACGTTAAAAACACCCCAAAAAAGAACGGCATCACCCCTAAAACTGGAAGAAAACCCCAAATACCATAGATCCACCCCAAAACCACCCTAAACCTACCTGATTTTCTCCTAAGCCCAAAGCACACTCCCAACCACCATAAAACGCATTAGGAACTCAACGAAACGCAACGGAAACCCCAAAACACTTCAAAATCACCCGAAGAAAGGAGAGGATCACTCTCCAAAATAGAAGAAAACCCCAAATACCATGAATCCACGCGAAAAGTCCCCCTAAACCTACCTGAAGTTCTCCAAAACCCACAATTTACCCTTTTACAACACGATGACCATGGAAAACCAAATGAAACACAACGGAGACCCCAAAACACGTCAAAAACAACACAAAAAGTCCAGGATCATCCCCCCCCCCCCCCCAAAAAAAAAAAAAAACTGATTACCATATATCCACCCCAAAACCACCCTAAACCTACCTGATATTCTACAAAACCCACAATTTACACTTTTCCACCATGATGACCAACGAGAACCCAACAAAACCAAACAGAGACCCCAAAAACCTTAAAAAACACCCCAAACAAAAATGGCATCACCCCCAAAACTGGAAGAAAATCCACCAAAACCATAGATCCACCCCAAAACCACCCTACACCTACCTGATGTTCTCCAAAACCCACAATTTACCCTTTTCCAACACGATGACCAACGAGAACCCAACAAAACCCAACAGAGACCCCAAAAAACGTCAAAAACACCCCAAACAAGAACGGCATCACCCCCAAAACTGGAAGAAAATCCGCCAAAACCATAGATCCACCCCAAAACCACCCTAAACCTACCTGATGTTCTCCAAAACCCACAATCCACTCCTATTTAACATAATGACAAACAAGAACACTACAAAACCTAATGGAGACCACAAAACACATCAAAAACACCCCAAAAAATGTCGGCATCACCCCCAAACTGGAAGAAAATACGCCAAAACCATAGATCCACCGCAAAACCACCCTAAACCTACCTGATCTTCTCCAAAACCCACA
Source organism: Aythya ferina (assembly GCF_964211825.1). Classification (NCBI taxonomy): domain Eukaryota; kingdom Metazoa; phylum Chordata; class Aves; order Anseriformes; family Anatidae; genus Aythya; species Aythya ferina. The sequence continues at coordinate 27,773 of NW_028181089.1, forward strand.
ATTTACCCTTTTCCAACACGATGACCAACGAGAACCCAACAAAACCCAACAGAGACCCCAAAAAACGTCAAAAACACCCCAAAAAATATCGGCATCACCCCCAAAACTGGAAGAAAATCCGCCAAAACCATAGATCCACCCCAAAACCACCCTAAACCTACCTGATGTTCTCCAAAACCCACAATTTACCCTTTTCCAACATGATGACCAACAAGAACCCAACAAAACCCAACGGAGACCCCAAAACACGTTAAAAACACCCCAAAAAAGAACGGCATCACCCCCAAAACTGGAAGAAAACCCCAAATACCATAGATCCACCCCAAAACCACCCTAAACCTACCTGATGTTCTCCTAAGCCCAAAGCACACTCCCAACCACCATAAAACGCATTAGGAACTCAACGAAACGCAACGGAAACCCCAAAACACTTCAAAATCACCCGAAGAAAGGAGAGGATCACTCTCCAAAATAGAAGAAAACCCCAAATACCATGAATCCACGCGAAAAGTCCCCCTAAACCTACCTGAAGTTCTCCAAAACCCACAATTTACCCTTTTACAACACGATGACCATGGAAAACCAAATGAAACACAACGGAGACCCCAAAACACGTCAAAAACAACACAAAAAGTCCAGGATCATCCCCCCCCCCCCCCCAAAAAAAAAAAAAAAACTGATTACCATATATCCACCCCAAAACCACCCTAAACCTACCTGATATTCTACAAAACCCACAATTTACACTTTTCCACCATGATGACCAACGAGAACCCAACAAAACCAAACAGAGACCCCAAAAACCTTAAAAAACACCCCAAACAAAAATGGCATCACCCCCAAAACTGGAAGAAAATCCACCAAAACCATAGATCCACCCCAAAACCACCCTACACCTACCTGATGTTCTCCAAAACCCACAATTTACCCTTTTCCAACACGATGACCAACGAGAACCCAACAAAACCCAACAGAGACCCCAAAAAACGTCAAAAACACCCCAAACAAGAACGGCATCACCCCCAAAACTCGAAGAAAATCCGCCAAAACCATAGATCCACCCCAAAACCACCCTAAACCTACCTGATGTTCTCCAAAACCCACAATCCACTCCTATTTAACATAATGACAAACAAGAACACTACAAAACCTAATGGAGACCACAAAACACATCAAAAACACCCCAAAAAATGTCGGCATCACCCCCAAACTGGAAGAAAATACGCCAAAACCATAGATCCACCGCAAAACCACCCTAAACCTACCTGATCTTCTCCAAAACCCACAATTTACCCTTTTCCAACATGATGACCAACGAGAACCCAACAAAACCCAACGGAGACCCCAAAACACGTTAAAAACACCCCAAAAAAGAACGGCATCACCCCCAAAACTGGAAGAAAACCCCAAATACCATAGATCCACCCCAAAACCACCCTAAACCTACCTGATGTTCTCCTAAGCCCAAAGCACACTCCCAACCACCATAAAACGCATTAAGAACTCAACGAAACGCAACGGAAACCCCAAAACACTTCAAAATCACACGAAGAAAGGAGAGGATCACTCTCCAAAATAGAAGAAAACCCCAAATACCATGAATCCACGCGAAAAGTCCCCCTAAACCTACCTGAAGTTCTCCAAAACCCACAATTTACCCTTTTACAACACGATGACCATGGAAAACCAAATGAAACACAACGGAGACCCCAAAACACGTCAAAAACAACACAAAAAGTCCAGGATCATGTCCCCACCCCCCCAAAAGAAAAAAAAAAACTGATTACCATATATCCACCCCAAAACCACCCTAAACCTACCTGATATTCTACAAAACCCACAATTTACACTTTTCCACCATGATGACCAACGAGAACCCAACAAAACCAAACAGAGACCCCAAAAACCTTAAAAAACACCCCAAACAAAAATGGCATCACCCCCAAAACTGGAAGAAAATCCACCAAAACCATAGATCCACCCCAAAACCACCCTACACCTACCTGATGTTCTCCAAAACCCACAATTTACCCTTTTCCAACACGATGACCAACGAGAACCCAACAAAACCCAACAGAGACCCCAAAAAACGTCAAAAACACCCCAAACAAGAACGGCATCACCCCCAAAACTCGAAGAAAATCCGCCAAAACCATAGATCCACCCCAAAACCACCCTAAACCTACCTGATGTTCTCCAAAACCCACACTCCACTCCTATTTAACATAATGACAAACAAGAACACTACAAAACCTAATGGAGACCCCAAAACACGACAAAAACACCCCAAAAAATATCGGCATCACCCCCAAACTGGAAGAAAATACGCCAAAACCATAGATCCACCCCAAAACCACCCTAAACCTACCTGATCTTCTCCAAAACCCACAATTTACACTTTTCCAACACGATGACCAACGAGAACACAACAAAACCCAACAGAGACCCCAAAAAACGTCAAAAACACCCCAAACAAGAACGGCATCACCCCCAAAACTGGAAGAAAATACGCCAAATCCATAGATCCACCCCAAAACCACCCTAAACCTACCTGATGTTCTCCAAAACCCACAATCCACACCTATTTAACATAATGACAAACAAGAACACAACAAAACCTAATGGAGACCCCAAAACACGTCAAAAACACCCCAAAAAATATCGGCATCACACCCAAAACTGGAAGAAAATCCACCAAAACCATAGATCCACCCCAAAACCACCCTAAACCTACCTGATGTTCTCCAAAACCCACAATTTACCCTTTTCCAACATGATGACCAACAAGAACCCAACAAAACCCAACGGAGACCCCAAAACACGTTAAAAACACCCCAAAAAAGAACGGCATCACCCCCAAAACTGGAAGAAAACCCCAAATACCATAGATCCACCCCAAAACCACCCTAAACCTACCTGATGTTCTCCTAAGCCCAAAGCACACTCCCAACCACCATAAAACGCATTAGGAACTCAACGAAACGCAACGGAAACCCCAAAACACTTCAAAATCACACGAAGAAAGGAGAGGATCACTCTCCAAAATAGAAGAAAACCCCAAATACCATGAATCCACGCGAAAAGTCCCCCTAAACCTACCTGAAGTTCTCCAAAACCCACAATTTACCCTTTTACAACACGATGACCATGGAAAACCAAATGAAACACAACGGAGACCCCAAAACACGTCAAAAACAACACAAAAAGTCCAGGATCATGTCCCCACCCCCCCAAAAGAAAAAAAAAAACTGATTACCATATATCCACCCCAAAACCACCCTAAACCTACCTGATATTCTACAAAACCCACAATTTACACTTTTCCACCATGATGACCAACGAGAACCCAACAAAACCAAACAGAGACCCCAAAAACCTTAAAAAACACCCCAAACAAAAATGGCATCACCCCCAAAACTGGAAGAAAATCCCCCAAAACCATAGATCCACCCCAAAACCACCCTACACCTACCTGATCTTCTCCAAAACCCACAATCCACTCCTATTTAACATAATGACAAACAAGAACACTACAAAACCTAATGGAGACCCCAAAACACGTCAAAAACACCCCAAAAAATATCGGCATCACCCCCAAAACTGGAAGAAAATACGCCAAAACCATAGATCCACCCCAAAACCACCCTAAACCTACCTGATGTTCTCCAAAACCCACAATTTACCCTTTTCCAACACGATGACCAACGAGAACCCAACAAAACCCAACAGAGACCCCAAAAAACGTCAAAAACACCCCAAACAAGAACGGCATCAACCCCAAAACTCGAAGAAAATCCGCCAAAACCATAGATCCACCCCAAAACCACCCTAAACCTACCTGATCTTCTCCAAAACCCACAATCCACTCCTATTTAACATAATGACAAACAAGAACACTACAAAACCTAATGGAGACCACAAAACACGTCAAAAACACCCCAAAAAATATCGGCATCACCCCCAAAACTGGAAGAAAATCCACCAAAACCATAGATCCACCCCAAAACCACCCTAAACCTACCTGATGTTCTCCAAAACCCACAATTTACCCTTTTCCAACACGATGACCAACAAGAACCCAACAAAACCCAACGGAGACCCCAAAACACGTTAAAAACACCCCAAACAAGAACGGCATCACCCCCAAAACTGGAAGAAAACCCCAAATACCATAGATCCACCCCAAAACCACCCTAAACCTACCTGATGTTCTCCTAAGCCCAAAGCACACTCCCAACCACCATAAAACGCATTAGGAACTCAACGAAACGCAACGGAAACCCCAAAACACTTCAAAATCACACGAAGAAAGGAGAGGATCACTCTCCAAAATAGAAGAAACCCCAAATACCATGAATCCACGCGAAAAGTCCCCCTAAACCTACCTGAAGTTCTCCAAAACCCACAATTTACCCTTTTACAACACGATGACCATGGAAAACCAAATGAAACACAACGGAGACCCCAAAACACGTCAAAAACAACACAAAAAGTCCAGGATCATGTCCCCCCCCCAAAAAAAAAAAAAAAAAAAAAACTGATTACCATATATCCACCCCAAAACCACCCTAAACCTACCTGATATTCTACAAAACCCACAATTTACACTTTTCCACCATGATGACCAACGAGAACCCAACAAAACCAAACAGAGACCCCAAAAACATTAAAAAACACCCCAAACAAAAATGGCATCACCCCCAAAACTGGAAGAAAATCCGCCAAAACCATAGATCCACCCCAAAACCACCCTAAACCTAACTGATGTTCTCCAAAACCCACAATTTACACTTTTCCAACACGATGACCAACGAGAACCCAACAAAACCCAACAGAGACCCCAAAAAACGTCAAAAACACCCCAAACAAGAACGGCATCACCCCCAAAACTCGAAGAAAATCCGCCAAAACCATAGATCCACCCCAAAACCACCCTACACCTACCTGATGTTCTCCAAAACCCACAATCCACTCCTATTTAACATAACGACAAACAAGAACACTACAAAACCTAATGGAGACCCCAAAACACGTCAAAAACACCCCAAAAAATATCGGCATCACCCCCAAAACTGGAAGAAAATCCACCAAAACCATAGACCCACCCCAAAACCACCCTAAACCTACCTGATCTTCTCCAAAACCCACAATTTACCCTTTTCCAACACGATGACCAACGAGAACCCAACAAAACCCAACAGAGACCCCAAAAAACGTCAAAAACACCCCAAACAAGAACGGCATCACCCCGAAAACTCGAAGAAAATCCGCCAAAACCATAGATCCACCCCAAAACCACCCTAAACCTACCTGATGTTCTCAAAAACCCACAATCCACACCTATTTAACATAATGACAAACAAGAACACTACAAAACCTAATGGAGACCCCAAAACACGTCAAAAACACCCCAAAAAATATCGGCATCACACCCAAAACTGGAAGAAAATCCACCAAAACCATAGATCCACCCCAAAACCACCCTAAACCTACCTGATGTTCTCCAAAACCCACAATTTACCCTTTTCCAACATGATGACCAACAAGAACCCAACAAAACCCAACAGAGACCCCAAAACACGTTAAAAACACCCCAAAAAAGAACGGCATCACCCCCAAAACTGGAAGAAAACCCCAAATACCATAGATCCACCCCAAAACCACCCTAAACCTACCTGATGTTCTCCTAAGCCCAAAGCACACTCCCAACCACCATAAAACGCATTAGGAACTCAACGAAACGCAACGGAAACCCCAAAACACTTCAAAATCACACGAAGAAAGGAGAGGATGACTCTCCAAAATAGAAGAAAACCCCAAATACCATGAATCCACGCGAAAAGTCCCCCTAAACCTACCTGAAGTTCTCCAAAACCCACAATTTACCCTTTTACAACACGATGACCATGGAAAACCAAATGAAACACAACGGAGACCCCAAAACACGTCAAAAACAACACAAAAAGTCCAGGATCATGTCCCCACCCCCCCAAAAGAAAAAAAAAAACTGATTACCATATATCCACCCCAAAACCACCCTAAACCTACCTGATATTCTACAAAACCCACAATTTACACTTTTCCACCATGATGACCAACGAGAACCCAACAAAACCAAACAGAGACCCCAAAAACCTTAAAAAACACCCCAAACAAAAATGGCATCACCCCCAAAACTGGAAGAAAATCCACCAAAACCATAGATCCACCCCAAAACCACCCTACACCTACCTGATGTTCGCCAAAACCCACAATTTACCCTTTTCCAACACGATGACCAACGAGAACCCAACAAAACCCAACAGAGACCCCAAAAAACGTCAAAAACACCCCAAACAAGAACGGCATCACCCCCAAAACTCGAAGAAAATCCGCCAAAACCATAGATCCACCCCAAAACCACCCTAAACCTACCTGATGTTCTCCAAAACCCACAATTTACCCTTTTCCAACACGATGACCAACGAGAACCCAACAAAACCCAACGGAGACCCCAAAACACGTTAAAAACACCCCAAAAAAGAACGGCATCACCCCCAAAACTGGAAGAAAACCCCAAATACCACAGATCCACCCCAAAACCACCCTAAACCTACCTGATGTTCTCCTAAGCCCAAAGCACACTCCCAACCACCATAAAACGCATTAGGAACTCAACGAAACGCAACGGAAACCCCAAAACACTTCAAAATCACACGAAGAAAGGAGAGGATCACTCTCCAAAATAGAAGAAAACCCCAAATACCATGAATCCACGCGAAAAGTCCCCCTAAACCTACCTGAAGTTCTCCAAAACCCACAATTTACCCTTTTACAACACGATGACCATGGAAAACCAAATGAAACACAACGGAGACCCCAAAACACGTCAAAAACAACACAAAAAGTCCAGGATCATCCCCCCCCCAACCCAAAAAAAAAAAAAAAACTGATTACCATATATCCACCCCAAAACCACCCTAAACCTACCTGATATTCTACAAAACCCACAATTTACACTTTTCCACCATGATGACCAACGAGAACCCAACAAAACCAAACAGAGACCCCAAAAACATTAAAAAACACCCCAAACAAAAATGGCATCACCCCCAAAACTGGAAGAAAATCCACCAAAACCATAGATCCACCCCAAAACCACCCTACACCTACCTGATGTTCGCCAAAACCCACAATTTACCCTTTTCCAACACGATGACCAACGAGAACCCAACAAAACCCAACAGAGACCCCAAAAAACGTCAAAAACACCCCAAACAAGAACGGCATCAACCCCAAAACTGGAAGAAAATCCGCCAAAACCATAGATCCACCCCAAAACCACCCTAAACCTACCTGATCTTCTCCAAAACCCACAATCCACTCCTATTTAACATAATGACAAACAAGAACACTACAAAACCTAATGGAGACCCCAAAACACGTCAAAAACACCCCAAAAAATATCGGCATCACCCCCAAAACTGGAAGAAAATACGCCAAAACCATAGATCCACCCCAAAACCACCCTAAACCTACCTGATGTTCTCCAAAACCCACAATTTACCCTTTTCCAACACGATGACCAACGAGAACCCAACAAAACCCAACAGAGACCCCAAAAAACGTCAAAAACACCCCAAACAAGAATGGCATCACCCCCAAAACTCGAAGAAAATCCGCCAAAACCATAGATCCACCCCAAAACCACCCTAAACCTACCTGATCTTCTCCAAAACCCATAATCCACACCTATTTAACATAATGACAAACAAGAACACAACAAAACCTAATGGAGACCCCAAAACACGTCAAAAACACCCCAAAAAATATCGGCATCACCCCCAAAACTGGAAGAAAATCCGCCAAAACCATAGATCCACCCCAAAACCACCCTAAACCTACCTGATGTTCTCCAAAACCCACAATTTACCCTTTTCCAACATGATGACCAACAAGAACCCAACAAAACCCAACGGAGACCCCAAAACACGTTAAAAACACCCCAAAAAAGAACGGCATCACCCCCAAAACTGGAAGAAAACCCCAAATACCATAGATCCACCCCAAAACCACCCTAAACCTACCTGATGTTCTCCTAAGCCCAAAGCACACTCCCAACCACCATAAAACGCATTAGGAACTCAACGAAACGCAACGGAAACCCCAAAACACTTCAAAATCACACGAAGAAAGGAGAGGATCACCCTCCAAAATAGAAGAAAACCCCAAATACCATGAATCCACGCGAAAAGTCCCCCTAAACCTACCTGAAGTTCTCCAAAACCCACAATTTACCCTTTTACAACACGATGACCATGGAAAACCAAATGAAACACAACGGAGACCCCAAAACACGTCAAAAACAACACAAAAAGTCCAGGATCATGTCCCCACCCCCCAAAAAAAAAAAAAAACAAAAAACTGATTACCATATATCCACCCCAAAACCACCCTAAACCTACCTGATATTCTACAAAACCCACAATTTACACTTTTCCACCATGATGACCAACGAGAACCCAACAAAACCAAACAGAGACCCCAAAAACCTTAAAAAACACCCCAAACAAAAATGGCATCACCCCCAAAACTGGAAGAAAATCCCCCAAAACCATAGATCCACCCCAAAACCACCCTACACCTACCTGATGTTCACCAAAACCCACAATTTACCCTTTTCCAACACGATGACCAACGAGAACCCAACAAAACCCAACAGAGACCCCAAAAAACGTCAAAAACACCCCAAACAAGAACGGCATCACCCCGAAAACTCGAAGAAAATCCGCCAAAATCATAGATCCACCCCAAAACCACCCTAAACCTACCTGATCTTCTCCAAAACCCACAATCCACTCCTATTTAACATAATGACAAACAAGAACACTACAAAACCTAATGGAGACCACAAAACACGTCAAAAACACCCCAAAAAATATCGGCATCACCCCCAAACTGGAAGAAAATACGCCAAAACCATAGATCCACCCCAAAACCACCCTAAACCTACCTGATCTTCTCCAAAACCCACAATTACACTTTTCCAACACGATGACCAACGAGAACCCAACAAACCCAACAGAGACCCAAAAAACGTCAAAAACACCCCAAACAAGAACGGCATCACCCCCAAAACTGGAAGAAAATACGCCAAATCCATAGATCCACCCAAAACCACCCTAAACCTACCTGATCTTCTCAAAACCCACAATCCACACCTATTTAACATAATGACAAACAAGAACACAACAAAACCTAATGGAGACCCAAAAACACGTCAAAAACACCCCAAAAAATATCGGCATCACACCCAAAACTGGAAGAAAATCCGCCAAAACCATAGATCCACCCCAAAACCACCCTAAACCTACCTGATCTTCTCCAAAACCCACAATTTACCCTTTTCCAACACGATGACCAACGAGAACCCCAACAAAACCCAACAGAGACCCCAAAAAACGTCAAAAACACCCCAAAAAAATATCGGCATCACCCCCAAAACTGGAAGAAAATCCGCCAAAACCATAGATCCACCCCAAAACCACCCTAAACCTACCTGATGTTCTCCAAAACCCACAATTTACCCTTTTCCAACATGATGACCAACAAGAACCCAACAAAACCCCAACGGAGACCCCAAAACACGTTAAAAACACCCCAAAAAAGAACGGCATCACCCCCAAAACTGGAAGAAAACCCCAAATACCATAGATCCACCCCAAAACCACCCTAAACCTACCTGATGTTCTCCTAAGCCCAAAGCACACTCCCAACCACCATAAAACGCATTAGGAACTCAACGAAACGCAACGGAAACCCCAAAACCACTTCAAAATCACCCGAAGAAAGGAGAGGATCACTCTCCAAAATAGAAGAAAACCCCAAATACCATGAATCCACGCGAAAAGTCCCCCTAAACCTACCTGAAGTTCTCCAAAACCCACAATTTACCCTTTTACAACACGATGACCATGGAAAACCAAATGAAACACAACGGAGACCCCAAAACACGTCAAAAACAACACAAAAAAGTCCAGGATCATCCCCCCCCCCCAAAAAAAAAAAAAAAAAAAAAACTGATTACCATATATCCACCCCAAAACCACCCTAAACCTACCTGATATTCTACAAAACCCACAATTTACACTTTTCCACCATGATGACCAACGAGAACCCAACAAAACCAAACAGAGACCCCAAAAACCTTAAAAAACACCCCAAACAAAAATGGCATCACCCCCAAAACTGGAAGAAAATCCACCAAAACCATAGATCCACCCCAAAACCACCCTACACCTACTGATGTTCTCCAAAACCCACAATTTACCCTTTTCCAACACGATGACCAACGAGAACCCAACAAAACCCAACAGAGACCCCAAAAAACGTCAAAAACACCCCAAACAAGAACGGCATCACCCCCAAAACTGGAAGAAAATCCGCCAAAACCATAGATCCACCCCAAAACCACCCTAAACCTACCTGATGTTCTCCAAAACCCACAATCCACTCCTATTTAACATAATGACAAACAAGAACACTACAAACCTAATGGAGACCACAAAACACATCAAAAACACCCCAAAAAATGTCGGCATCACCCCCAAACTGGAAGAAAATACGCCAAAACCATAGATCCACCGCAAAACCACCCTAAACCTACCTGATCTTCTCCAAAACCCACAATTTACCCTTTTCCAACATGATGACCAACGAGAACCCAACAAAACCCAACGGAGACCCCAAAACACGTTAAAAACACCCCAAAAAAGAACGGCATCACCCCCAAAACTGGAAGAAAACCCCAAATACCATAGATCCACCCCAAAACCACCCTAAACCTACCTGATGTTCTCCTAAGCCCAAAGCACACTCCAACCACCATTAAACGCATTAAGAACTCAACGAAACGCAACGGAAACCCCAAAACACTTCAAAATCACACGAAGAAAGGAGAGGATCACTCTCCAAAATAGAAGAAAACCCCAAATACCATGAATCCACGCGAAAAGTCCCCCTAAACCTACCTGAAGTTCTCCAAAACCCACAATTTACCCTTTTACAACACGATGACCATGGAAAACCAAATGAAACACAACGGAGACCCCAAAACACGTCAAAAACAACACAAAAAGTCCAGGATCATGTCCCCACCCCCCCAAAAGAAAAAAAAAACTGATTACCATATATCCACCCCAAAACCACCCTAAACCTACCTGATATTCTACAAAACCCACAATTTACACTTTTCCACCATGATGACCAACGAGAACCCAACAAAACCAAACAGAGACCCCAAAAACCTTAAAAAACACCCCAAACACCCAAACAAAAATGGCATCACCCCCAAAACTGGAAGAAAATCCACCAAAACCATAGATCCACCCCAAAACCACCCTACACCTACCTGATGTTCTCCAAAACCCACAATTTACCCTTTTCCAACACGATGACCAACGAGAACCCAACAAAACCCAACAGAGACCCCAAAAAACGTCAAAAACACCCCAAACAAGAACGGCATCACCCCCAAAACTCGAAGAAAATCCGCCAAAACCATAGATCCACCCCAAAACCACCCTAAACCTACCTGATGTTCTCCAAAACCCACACTCCACTCCTATTTAACATAATGACAAACAAGAACACTACAAAACCTAATGGAGACCCCAAAACACGACAAAAACACCCCAAAAAATATCGGCATCACCCCCAAACTGGAAGAAAATACGCCAAAACCATAGATCCACCCCAAAACCACCCTAAACCTACCTGATCTTCTCCAAAACCCACAATTTACACTTTTCCAACACGATGACCAACGAGAACACAACAAAACCCAACAGAGACCCCAAAAAACGTCAAAAACACCCCAAACAAGAACGGCATCACCCCCAAAACTGGAAGAAAATACGCCAAATCCATAGATCCACCCCAAAACCACCCTAAACCTACCTGATGTTCTCCAAAACCCACAATCCACACCTATTTAACATAATGACAAACAAGAACACAACAAAACCTAATGGAGACCCCAAAACACGTCAAAAACACCCCAAAAAATATCGGCATCACACCCAAAACTGGAAGAAAATCCACCAAAACCATAGATCCACCCCAAAACCACCCTAAACCTACCTGATGTTCTCCAAAACCCACAATTTACCCTTTTCCAACATGATGACCAACAAGAACCCAACAAAACCCAACGGAGACCCCAAAACACGTTAAAAACACCCCAAAAAAGAACGGCATCACCCCCAAAACTGGAAGAAAACCCCAAATACCATAGATCCACCCCAAAACCACCCTAAACCTACCTGATGTTCTCCTAAGCCCAAAGCACACTCCCAACCACCATAAAACGCATTAGGAACTCAACGAAACGCAACGGAAACCCCAAAACACTTCAAAATCACACGAAGAAAGGAGAGGATCACTCTCCAAAATAGAAGAAAACCCCAAATACCATGAATCCACGCGAAAAGTCCCCCTAAACCTACCTGAAGTTCTCCAAAACCCACAATTTACCCTTTTACAACACGATGACCATGGAAAACCAAATGAAACACAACGGAGACCCCAAAACACGTCAAAAACAACACAAAAAGTCCAGGATCATGTCCCCACCCCCCCAAAAGAAAAAAAAAAACTGATTACCATATATCCACCCCAAAACCACCCTAAACCTACCTGATATTCTACAAAACCCACAATTTACACTTTTCCACCATGATGACCAACGAGAACCCAACAAAACCAAACAGAGACCCCAAAAACCTTAAAAAACACCCCAAACAAAAATGGCATCACCCCCAAAACTGGAAGAAAATCCCCCAAAACCATAGATCCACCCCAAAACCACCCTACACCTACCTGATCTTCTCCAAAACCCACAATCCACTCCTATTTAACATAATGACAAACAAGAACACTACAAAACCTAATGGAGACCCCAAAACACGTCAAAAACACCCCAAAAAATATCGGCATCACCCCCAAAACTGGAAGAAAATACGCCAAAACCATAGATCCACCCCAAAACCACCCTAAACCTACCTGATGTTCTCCAAAACCCACAATTTACCCTTTTCCAACACGATGACCAACGAGAACCCAACAAAACCCAACAGAGACCCCAAAAAACGTCAAAAACACCCCAAACAAGAACGGCATCACCCCCAAAACTCGAAGAAAATCCGCCAAAACCATAGATCCACCCCAAAACCACCCTAAACCTACCTGATCTTCTCCAAAACCCACAATCCACTCCTATTTAACATAATGACAAACAAGAACACTACAAAACCTAATGGAGACCACAAAACACGTCAAAAACACCCCAAAAAATATCGGCATCACCCCCAAAACTGGAAGAAAATCCACCAAAACCATAGATCCACCCCAAAACCACCCTAAACCTACCTGATGTTCTCCAAAACCCACAATTTACCCTTTTCCAACACGATGACCAACAAGAACCCAACAAAACCCAACGGAGACCCCAAAACACGTTAAAAACACCCCAAAAAAGAACGGCATCACCCCCAAAACTGGAAGAAAACCCCAAATACCATAGATCCACCCCAAAACCACCCTAAACCTACCTGATGTTCTCCTAAGCCCAAAGCACACTCCCAACCACCATAAAACGCATTAGGAACTCAACGAAACGCAACGGAAACCCCAAAACACTTCAAAATCACACGAAGAAAGGAGAGGATCACTCTCCAAAATAGAAGAAAACCCCAAATACCATGAATCCACGCGAAAAGTCCCCCTAAACCTACCTGAAGTTCTCCAAAACCCACAATTTACCCTTTTACAACACGATGACCATGGAAAACCAAATGAAACACAACGCAGACCCCAAAACACGTCAAAAACAACACAAAAAGTCCAGGATCATGTCCCCCCCCCAAAAAAAAAAAAAAAAAAAAAAACTGATTACCATATATCCACCCCAAAACCACCCTAAACCTACCTGATATTCTACAAAACCCACAATTTACACTTTTCCACCATGATGACCAACGAGAACCCAACAAAACCAAACAGAGACCCCAAAAACATTAAAAAACACCCCAAACAAAAATGGCATCACCCCCAAAACTGGAAGAAAATCCCCCAAAACCATAGATCCACCCCAAAACCACCCTAAACCTAACTGATGTTCTCCAAAACCCACAATTTACACTTTTCCAACACGATGACCAACGAGAACCCAACAAAACCCAACAGAGACCCCAAAAAACGTCAAAAACACCCCAAACAAGAACGGCATCACCCCCAAAACTCGAAGAAAATCCGCCAAAACCATAGATCCACCCCAAAACCACCCTACACCTACCTGATGTTCTCCAAAACCCACAATCCACTCCTATTTAACATAACGACAAACAAGAACACTACAAAACCTAATGGAGACCCCAAAACACGTCAAAAACACCCCAAAAAATATCGGCATCACCCCCAAAACTGGAAGAAAATCCACCAAAACCATAGACCCACCCAAAACCACCCTAAACCTACCTGATCTTCTCCAAAACCCACAATTTACCCTTTTCCAACACGATGACCAACGAGAACCCAACAAAACCCAACAGAGACCCCAAAAAACGTCAAAAACACCCCCAAACAAGAACGGCATCACCCCGAAAACTCGAAGAAAATCCGCCAAAACCATAGATCCACCCCAAAACCACCCTAAACCTACCTGATGTTCTCAAAAACCCACAATCCACACCTATTTAACATAATGACAAACAAGAACACAACAAAACCTAATGGAGACCCCAAAACACGTCAAAAACACCCCAAAAAATATCGGCATCACACCCAAAACTGGAAGAAAATCCACCAAAACCATAGATCCACCCCAAAACCACCCTAAACCTACCTGATGTTCTCCAAAACCCACAATTTACCCTTTTCCAACATGATGACCAACAAGAACCCAACAAAACCCAACAGAGACCCCAAAACACGTTAAAAACACCCCAAAAAAGAACGGCATCACCCCCAAAACTGGAAGAAAACCCCAAATACCATAGATCCACCCCAAAACCACCCTAAACCTACCTGATGTTCTCCTAAGCCCAAAGCACACTCCCAACCACCATAAAACGCATTAGGAACTCAACGAAACGCAACGGAAACCCCAAAACACTTCAAAATCACACGAAGAAAGGAGAGGATGACTCTCCAAAATAGAAGAAAACCCCAAATACCATGAATCCACGCGAAAAGTCCCCCTAAACCTACCTGAAGTTCTCCAAAACCCACAATTTACCCTTTTACAACACGATGACCATGGAAAACCAAATGAAACACAACGGAGACCCCAAAACACGTCAAAAACAACACAAAAAGTCCAGGATCATGTCCCCACCCCCCCAAAAGAAAAAAAAAAACTGATTACCATATATCCACCCCAAAACCACCCTAAACCTACCTGATATTCTACAAAACCCACAATTTACACTTTTCCACCATGATGACCAACGAGAACCCAACAAAACCAAACAGAGACCCCAAAAACCTTAAAAAACACCCCAAACAAAAATGGCATCACCCCCAAAACTGGAAGAAAATCCACCAAAACCATAGATCCACCCCAAAACCACCCTACACCTACCTGATGTTCGCCAAAACCCACAATTTACCCTTTTCCAACACGATGACCAACGAGAACCCAACAAAACCCAACAGAGACCCCAAAAAACGTCAAAAACACCCCAAACAAGAACGGCATCACCCCCAAAACTCGAAGAAAATCCGCCAAAACCATAGATC
This sequence comes from Aythya ferina, assembly GCF_964211825.1. Taxonomy (NCBI): domain Eukaryota; kingdom Metazoa; phylum Chordata; class Aves; order Anseriformes; family Anatidae; genus Aythya; species Aythya ferina. Next base: position 43,550 of record NW_028181089.1, read on the forward strand.
CACCCCAAAACCACCCTAAACCTACCTGATGTTCTCCAAAACCCACAATTTACCCTTTTCCAACACGATGACCAACGAGAACCCAACAAAACCCAACGGAGACCCCAAAACACGTTAAAAACACCCCAAAAAAGAACGGCATCACCCCCAAAACTGGAAGAAAACCCCAAATACCACAGATCCACCCCAAAACCACCCTAAACCTACCTGATGTTCTCCTAAGCCCAAAGCACACTCCCAACCACCATAAAACGCATTAGGAACTCAACGAAACGCAACGGAAACCCCAAAACACTTCAAAATCACACGAAGAAAGGAGAGGATCACTCTCCAAAATAGAAGAAAACCCCAAATACCATGAATCCACGCGAAAAGTCCCCCTAAACCTACCTGAAGTTCTCCAAAACCCACAATTTACCCTTTTACAACACGATGACCATGGAAAACCAAATGAAACACAACGGAGACCCCAAAACACGTCAAAAACAACACAAAAAGTCCAGGATCATCCCCCCCCCAACCCAAAAAAAAAAAAAAAACTGATTACCATATATCCACCCCAAAACCACCCTAAACCTACCTGATATTCTACAAAACCCACAATTTACACTTTTCCACCATGATGACCAACGAGAACCCAACAAAACCAAACAGAGACCCCAAAAACATTAAAAAACACCCCAAACAAAAATGGCATCACCCCCAAAACTGGAAGAAAATCCACCAAAACCATAGATCCACCCCAAAACCACCCTACACCTACCTGATGTTCGCCAAAACCCACAATTTACCCTTTTCCAACACGATGACCAACGAGAACCCAACAAAACCCAACAGAGACCCCAAAAAACGTCAAAAACACCCCAAACAAGAACGGCATCACCCCCAAAACTGGAAGAAAATCCGCCAAAACCATAGATCCACCCCAAAACCACCCTAAACCTACCTGATCTTCTCCAAAACCCACAATCCACTCCTATTTAACATAATGACAAACAAGAACACTACAAAACCTAATGGAGACCCCAAAACACGTCAAAAACACCCCAAAAAATATCGGCATCACCCCCAAAACTGGAAGAAAATACGCCAAAACCATAGATCCACCCCAAAACCACCCTAAACCTACCTGATGTTCTCCAAAACCCACAATTTACCCTTTTCCAACACGATGACCAACGAGAACCCAACAAAACCCAACAGAGACCCCAAAAAACGTCAAAAACACCCCAAACAAGAATGGCATCACCCCCAAAACTCGAAGAAAATCCGCCAAAACCATAGATCCACCCCAAAACCACCCTAAACCTACCTGATCTTCTCCAAAACCCATAATCCACACCTATTTAACATAATGACAAACAAGAACACAACAAAACCTAATGGAGACCCCAAAACACGTCAAAAACACCCCAAAAAATATCGGCATCACCCCCAAAACTGGAAGAAAATCCACCAAAACCATAGATCCACCCCAAAACCACCCTAAACCTACCTGATGTTCTCCAAAACCCACAATTTACCCTTTTCCAACACGATGACCAACAAGAACCCAACAAAACCCAACGGAGACCCCAAAACACGTTAAAAACACCCCAAAAAAGAACGGCATCACCCCCAAAACTGGAAGAAAACCCCAAATACCATAGATCCACCCCAAAACCACCCTAAACCTACCTGATGTTCTCCTAAGCCCAAAGCACACTCCCAACCACCATAAAACGCATTAGGAACTCAACGAAACGCAACGGAAACCCCAAAACACTTCAAAATCACACGAAGAAAGGAGAGGATCACTCTCCAAAATAGAAGAAAACCCCAAATACCATGAATCCACGCGAAAAGTCCCCCTAAACCTACCTGAAGTTCTCCAAAACCCACAATTTACCCTTTTACAACACGATGACCATGGAAAACCAAATGAAACACAACGGAGACCCCAAAACACGTCAAAAACAACACAAAAAGTCCAGGATCATGTCCCCCCCCCAAAAAAAAAAAAAAAAAACTGATTACCATATATCCACCCCAAAACCACCCTAAACCTACCTGATATTCTACAAAACCCACAATTTACACTTTTCCACCATGATGACCAACGAGAACCCAACAAAACCAAACAGAGACCCCAAAAACATTAAAAAACACCCCAAACAAAAATGGCATCACCCCCAAAACTGGAAGAAAATCCCCCAAAACCATAGATCCACCCCAAAACCACCCTAAACCTAACTGATGTTCTCCAAAACCCACAATTTACACTTTTCCAACACGATGACCAACGAGAACCCAACAAAACCCAACAGAGACCCCAAAAAACGTCAAAAACACCCCAAACAAGAATGGCATCACCCCCAAAACTCGAAGAAAATCCGCCAAAACCATAGATCCACCCCAAAACCACCCTAAACCTACCTGATGTTCTCCAAAACCCATAATCCACACCTATTTAACATAATGACAAACAAGAACACAACAAAACCTAATGGAGACCCCAAAACACGTCAAAAACACCCAAAAAATATCGGCATCACCCCCAAAACTGGAAGAAAATCCACCAAAACCATAGATCCACCCCAAAACCACCCTAAACCTACCTGATGTTCTCCAAAACCCACAATTTACCCTTTTCCAACACGATGACCAACAAGAACCCAACAAAACCCAACGGAGACCCCAAAACACGTTAAAAACACCCCAAAAAAGAACGGCATCACCCCCAAAACTGGAAGAAAACCCCAAATACCATAGATCCACCCCAAAACCACCCTAAACCTACCTGATGTTCTCCTAAGCCCAAAGCACACTCCCAACCACCATAAAACGCATTAGGAACTCAACGAAACGCAACGGAAACCCCAAAACACTTCAAAATCACACGAAGAAAGGAGAGGATCACTCTCCAAAATAGAAGAAAACCCCAAATACCATGAATCCACGCGAAAAGTCCCCCTAAACCTACCTGAAGTTCTCCAAAACCCACAATTTACCCTTTTACAAAACGATGACCATGGAAAACAAAATGAAACACAACGGAGACCCCAAAACACGTCAAAAACAACACAAAAAGTCCAGGATCATCCCCCCCCCCAAAAAAAAAAAAAAAAAAACTGATTACCATATATCCACCCCAAAACCACCCTAAACCTACCTGATATTCTACAAAACCCACAATTTACACTTTTCCACCATGATGACCAACGAGAACCCAACAAAACCAAACAGAGACCCCAAAAACCTTAAAAAACACCCCAAACAAAAATGGCATCACCCCCAAAACTGGAAGAAAATCCCCCAAAACCATAGATCCACCCCAAAACCACCCTAAACCTAACTGATGTTCTCCAAAACCCACAATTTACACTTTTCCAACACGATGACCAACGAGAACCCAACAAAACCCAACAGAGACCCCAAAAAACGTCAAAAACACCCCAAACAAGAACGGCATCACCCCCAAAACTCGAAGAAAATCCGCCAAAACCATAGATCCACCCCAAAACCACCCTACACCTACCTGATGTTCTCCAAAACCCACAATCCACTCCTATTTAACATAACGACAAAAAAGAACACTACAAAACCTAATGGAGACCCCAAAACACGTCAAAAACACCCCAACAAATATCGGCATCACCCCCAAAACTGGAAGAAAATCCCCCAAAACCATAGATCCACCCCAAAACCACCCTAAACCTACCTGATCTTCTCCAAAACCCACAATTTACCCTTTTCCAACACGATGACCAACGAGAACCCAACAAAACCCAACAGAGACCCCAAAAAACTTCAAAAACACCCCAAACAAGAACGGCATCACCCCCAAAACTCGAAGAAAATACGCCAAAACCATAGATCCACCCCAAAACCACCCTAAACCTACCTGATGTTCTCCAAAACCCACAATCCACTCCTATTTAACATAATGACAAACAAGAACACTACAAAACCTAATGGAGACCACAAAACACGTCAAAAACACCCCAAAAAATATCGGCATCACCCCCAAACTGGAAGAAAATACGCCAAAACCATAGATCCACCCCAAAACCACCCTAAACCTACCTGATCTTCTCCAAAACCCACAATTTACACTTTTCCAACACGATGACCAACGAGAACCCAACAAAACCCAACAGAGACCCCAAAAAACGTCAAAAACACCCCAAACAAGAACGGCATCACCCCCAAAACTGGAAGAAAATACGCCAAAACCATAGATCCACCCCAAAACCACCCTAAACCTACCTGATGTTCTCCAAAACCCACAATCCACACCTATTTAACATAATGACAAACAAGAACACAACAAAACCTAATGGAGACCCCAAAACACGTCAAAAACACCCCAAAAAATATCGGCATCACACCCAAAACTGGAAGAAAATCCACCAAAACCATAGATCCACCCCAAAACCACCCTAAACCTACCTGATGTTCTCCAAAACCCACAATTTACCCTTTTCCAACATGATGACCAACAAGAACCCAACAAAACCCAACGGAGACCCCAAAACACGTTAAAAACACCCCAAAAAAGAACGGCATCACCCCCAAAACTGGAAGAAAACCCCAAATACCATAGATCCACCCCAAAACCACCCTAAACCTACCTGATGTTCTCCTAAGCCCAAAGCACACTCCCAACCACCTTAAAACGCATTAGGAACTCAACGAAACGCAACGGAAACCCCAAAACACTTCAAAATCACACGAAGAAAGGAGAGGATCACTCTCCAAAATAGAAGAAAACCCCAAATACCATGAATCCACGCGAAAAGTCCCCCTAAACCTACCTGAAGTTTTCCAAAACCCACAATTTACCCTTTTACAACACGATGACCATGGAAAACCAAATGAAACACAACGGAGACCCCAAAACACGTCAAAAACAACACAAAAAGTCCAGGATCATGTCCCCCCCCCCCCAAAAGAAAAAAAAAAACTGATTACCATATATCCACCCCAAAACCACCCTAAACCTACCTGATATTCTACAAAACCCACAATTTACACTTTTCCACCATGATGACCAACGAGAACCCAACAAAACCCAACAGAGACCCCAAAAACCTTAAAAAACACCCCAAACAAAAATGGCATCACCCCAAAACTGGAAGAAAATCCCCCAAAACCATAGATATCCACCCCAAAACCACCCTACACCTACCTGATGTTCGCCAAAACCCACAATTTACCCTTTTCCAACACGATGACCAACGAGAACCCAACAAAACCCAACAGAGACCCCAAAAAACGTCAAAAACACCCCAAACAAGAACGGCATCACCCCCAAAACTCGAAGAAAATCCGCCAAAACCATAGATCCACCCCAAAACCACCCTACACCTACCTGATCTTCTCCAAAACCCACAATCCACTCCTATTTAACATAATGACAAACAAGAACACTACAAAACCTAATGGAGACCACAAAACACGTCAAAAACACCCCAAAAAATATCGGCATCACCCCCAAAACTGGAAGAAAATCCACCAAAACCATAGATCCACCCCAAAACCACCCTAAACCTAACTGATGTTCTCCAAAACCCACAATTTACCCTTTTCCAACATGATGACCAACGAGAACCCAACAAAACCCAACGGAGACCCCAAAACACGTTAAAAACACCCCAAACAAGAACGGCATCACCCCCAAAACTGGAAGAAAACCCCAAATACCATAGATCCACCCCAAAACCACCCTAAACCTACCTGATGTTCTCCTAAGCCCAAAGCACACTCCCAACCAACATAAAACGCATTAGGAACTCAACGAAACGCAACGGAAACCCCAAAACACTTCAAAATCACACGAAGAAAGGAGAGGATCACTCTCCAAAATAGAAGAAAACCCCAAATACCATGAATCCACGCGAAAAGTCCCCCTAAACCTACCTGAAGTTCTCCAAAACCCACAATTTACCCTTTTACAACACGATGACCATGGAAAACCAAATGAAACACAACGGAGACCCCAAAACACGTCAAAAACAACACAAAAAGTCCAGGATCATGTCCCCCCCCCCCCCAAAAGAAAAAAAAAAACTGATTACCATATATCCACCCCAAAACCACCCTAAACCTACCTGATATTCTACAAAACCCACAATTTACACTTTTCCACCATGATGACCAACGAGAACCCAACAAAACCAAACAGAGACCCCAAAAACCTTAAAAAACACCCCAAACAAAAATGGCATCACCCCCAAAACTGGAAGAAAATCCACCAAAACCATAGATCCACCCCAAAACCACCCTACACCTACCTGATGTTCGCCAAAACCCACAATTTACCCTTTTCCAACACGATGACCAACGAGAACCCAACAAAACCCAACAGAGACCCCAAAAAACGTCAAAAACACCCCAAACAAGAACGGCATCACCCCCAAAACTCGAAGAAAATCCGCCAAAACCATAGATCCACCCCAAAACCACCCTAAACCTACCTGATCTTCTCCAAAACCCACAATCCACTCCTATTTAACATAATGACAAACAAGAACACTACAAAACCTAATGGAGACCACAAAACACGTCAAAAACACCCCAAAAAATATCGGCATCACCCCCAAAACTGGAAGAAAATACGCCAAAACCATAGATCCACCCCAAAACCACCCTAAACCTACCTGATCTTCTCCAAAACCCACAATTTACCCTTTTCCAACACGATGACCAACGAGAACCCAACAAAACCCAACAGAGACCCCAAAAAACGTCAAAAACACCCCAAACAAGAACGGCATCACCCCCAAAACTGGAAGAAAATCCGCCAAAACCATAGATCCACCCCAAAACCACCCTAAACCTACCTGATCTTCTCCAAAACCCACAATCCACTCCTATTTAACATAATGACAAACAAGAACACTACAAAACCTAATGGAGACCCCAAAACACGTCAAAAACACCCCAAAAAATATCGGCATCACCCCCAAAACTGGAAGAAAATCCGCCAAAACCGTAGATCCACCCCAAAACCACCCTAAACCTCCCTGATGTTCTCCAAAACCCACAATTTACCCTTTTCCAACACGATGACCAACGAGAACCCAACAAAACCCAACAGAGACCCCAAAAAACGTCAAAAACACCCCAAACAAGAATGGCATCACCCCCAAAACTCGAAGAAAATCCGCCAAAACCATAGATCCACCCCAAAACCACCCTAAACCTACCTGATCTTCTCCAAAACCCACAATCCACACCTATTTAACATAATGACAAACAAGAACACAACAAAACCTAATGGAGACCCCAAAACACGTCAAAAACACCCCAAAAAATATCGGCATCACCCCCAAAACTGGAAGAAAATCCACCAAAACCATAGATCCACCCCAAAACCACCCTAAACCTACCTGATGTTCTCCAAAACCCACAATTTACCCATTTCCAACACGATGACCAACAAGAACCCAACAAAACCCAACGGAGACCCCAAAACACGTTAAAAACACCCCAAAAAAGAACGGCATCACCCCCAAAACTGGAAGAAAACCCCAAATACCATAGATCCACCCCAAAACCACCCTAAACCTACCTGATGTTCTCCTAAGCCCAAAGCACACTCCCAACCACCATAAAACGCATTAGGAACTCAACGAAACGCAACGGAAACCCCAAAACACTTCAAAATCACACGAAGAAAGGAGAGGATCACTCTCCAAAATAGAAGAAAACCCCAAATACCATGAATCCACGCGAAAAGTCCCCCTAAACCTACCTGAAGTTCTCCAAAACCCACAATTTACCCTTTTACAACACGATGACCATGGAAAACCAAATGAAACACAACGGAGACCCCAAAACACGTCAAAAACGACACAAAAAGTCCAGGATCATCCCCCCCCCCAAAAAAAAAAAAAAAAAACTGATTACCATCATATATCCACCCCAAAACCACCCTAAACCTACCTGATATTCTACAAAACCCACAATTTACACTTTTCCACCATGATGACCAACGAGAACCCAACAAAACCAAACAGAGACCCCAAAAACCTTAAAAAACACCCCAAACAAAAATGGCATCACCCCCAAAACTGGAAGAAAATCCCCCAAAACCATAGATCCACCCCAAAACCACCCTAAACCTAACTGATGTTCTCCAAAACCCACAATTTACACTTTTCCAACACGATGACCAACGAGAACCCAACAAAACCCAACAGAGGACCTCAAAAAACGTCAAAAACACCCCAAACAAGAACGGCATCACCCCCAAAACTGGAAGAAAATCCGCCAAAACCATAGATCCACCCCAAAACCACCCTACACCTACCTGATGTTCTCCAAAACCCACAATCCACTCCTATTTAACATAACGACAAAAAAGAACACTACAAAACCTAATGGAGACCCCAAAACACGTCAAAAACACCCCAAAAAATATCGGCATCACACCCCAAACTGGAAGAAAATCCCCCAAAACCATAGATCCACCCCAAAACCACCCTAAACCTACCTGATCTTCTCCAAAACCCACAATTTACACTTTTCCAACACGATGACCAACGAGAACCCAACAAAACCCAACAGAGACCCCAAAAAACTTCAAAAACACCCCAAACAAGAACGGCATCACCCCCAAAACTCGAAGAAAATACGCCAAAACCATAGATCCACCCCAAAACCACCCTAAACCTACCTGATGTTCTCCAAAACCCACAATCCACTCCTATTTAACATAATGACAAACAAGAACACTACAAAACCTAATGGAGACCACAAAACACGTCAAAAACACCCCAAAAAATATCGGCATCACCCCCAAACTGGAAGAAAATACGCCAAAACCATAGATCCACCCCAAAACCACCCTAAACCTACCTGATCTTCTCCCAAAACCCACAATTTACCCTTTTCCCAACACGATGACCAACGAGAACCCCAACAAAACCCAACAGAGACCCCAAAAAACGTCAAAAACACCCCAAACAAGAACGGCATCACCCCCAAAACTGGAAGAAAATACGCCAAAACCATAGATCCACCCAAAAACCACCCTAAACCTACCTGATGTTCTCCAAAAC
>NW_028181088.1:32500-35000 GCF_964211825.1 Aythya ferina
CCTTACCCTAACCATAACCCTAACTCTAACCTTAACCCTAACCCTAAGAGAACCCTAACCCTAACCCTATCCCTAACGCTAATCCTAACCCTAACCCTAACCCTAACCCTAACCTTAAACCTAACCTTAACCCTAACCCTAACCCTAACCCTTACCCTAACCCTAACCCTAACCCTAACCCTGAACCTAAGAGAAACCTAACACTAAACCCTAACCCTAACGCTAATCCTTAACCTAACCCTAAAACTAACCCTAACCCTAACCCTAAACCTAACCCAAACCCTTACCCTAACCCTAACCCTAAACTTAACCCTAACCCTAACCCTAACCCTAACCCTAACCCTAACCCTAAGAGAATACTAACCCTAACCCTAACCCTAAACCCAACCCTAACCCTAACCCTAACCCTAACCCTAAACCTAACCCTACCCCTAATCCTTCCCCTAACGCTAACCCTTACCCTAACCCTAAACCTAAACCTAAGAGATCACTAACCCTAAACCTAACCCTAACCCTAACCCTAAACCTAACCCTATCCCTAACCCTAACCCTAACCCTAAACCTAAACCTAACCCTAACCTTAACCCTAACCCTAACCCTTACCCTAAACCTAACCCTAACTCTAACCTTAACCCTAACCCTAAGAGAACCCTAACCCTAACCCTAACGCTAATCCTAACCCTAACCCTAACCCTAACCCTAACCCTAACCTTAAACCTAACCTTAACCCTAACCCTAACCCTAACCCTTACCCTAACCCTAACCCTAACCCTAACCCTAAACCTAAGAGAAACCTAACACTAAACCCTAACCCTAACGCTAATCCTTAACCTAACCCTAAAACTAACCCTAACCCTAAACCTAAACCTAACCCAAACCCTTACCCTAACCCTAACCCTAACCGTAACCCTAACCCTAACCCTAACCCTAACCATAACCCTAACACTAAACCTAACCCTAACCCTAACCCTAAACCTAACCCTAAACCGAAGCCTATCCCTAACCCTAACCCTAACCCTAAGAGAACACTAACCCTAACCCTAATCCTAACCCTAACCCTAAAGTTAACCCTAACCCTAAGAGAACCCTAACCGTAACCCTAACCCTAACCCTAACCCTAACCCTAACAAAAGAACACTAACCCTAACCCTAACCCTAACCCTAACCCTAACCCTAACCGTAACCCTAACCCTAACCCTAACCCTAACACTAACCCTAACCCTAACCCTAACAAGAGAACACTAACCCTAACCCTAACCCTAACCCTAACCCTAAACCTAACCCTAACCCTAACCCTAACCCTTAAAAACACTAACCCTAACCCTAACCCTAAGAGAACCCTAACCCTAACACTAACCCTAACATAACCTTAACCCTAAACATAAGAGAACACTAACACTAACCATAACCCTAATCCTAACCCTAACCCTAACCCTAACCGTAACCCTAACCCTAACCCTAACCCTAACCCTAACCCTAACCCTAACCCTAACCCTAACCCTAACCCTAACCTAATCCTAAACATAACCCTAAGCCTAACCCTAAGCCCAAGAGAACACTAAACCAAACCCTAACTCTAACCCTAACCCTAACCCTAACCCTAACCCTAACCCTAACCCTAACCCTAACCCTAACCCTAACCCTAACCCTAACCCTAACCCTAACCCTAACCCTAACATTAACCCTAACCCGAACCCTAAACCTAACCCTAACCCTAACCTTAACCCTAAGAGAACCCTAACCCTAACCCTAACCCTAACCCTAACCCTAACCCTAACCCTAAACCTAACCCTAACCCTAACCCTAACCCTAAGAGAACCCTAACCCTAACCCTAACCCACACCCTAAGAGAACCCTAAACCTAACCCTAACCCTAACCCTAACCCTAACCCTAACCCTAACCTTAACCCTAACCCTAACCCTTACCCTAACCCTAACTCTAACCTTAACCCTAACCCTAAGAGAACCCTAACCCTAACCCTAACCTAACCCTAACCCTAACCCTAACCCCAAACCTAACCCTAAGCCTAAGCCTAACCCTAACCCTAACCCTAACCCTAACCCTAACCCTAACCCTAACCTTAACCCTAACCCTAACCCTTACCCTAACCCTAACTCTAACCTTAACCCTAACCCTAAGAGAACCCTAACCCTAACCCTAACCTAACCCTAACCCTAACCATAACCCTAACACTAACCCTAACTCTAAGGTTAAGAGAACACTAACCCTAACCCTAACCCTAACCCCAAACCTAACCCTAAACCTAAGCCTATCCCTAACCCTAACCCTAACCCTAAGAGAACACTAACCCTAACCCTAACCCTAACCGTAACCCTAACCCTAACCCTAACCCTAACCCTAACCCTAAACTTAACCCTAACCCTAAGAGAACCCTAACCCTAACCCTAACCCTAACCCTAACCCTAACCCTAACCCTATCCCTAACCCTAAGTGAATACTAACCCTAACCCTAACCCTAACCCCAAACCTAACCCTAAC
>NW_028181088.1:37500-52554 GCF_964211825.1 Aythya ferina
ACCCTAAGAGAACCCTAACCCTAACCCTAACCCACACCCTAAGAGAACCCTAAACCTAACCCTAACCCTAACCCTAACCCTAACCCTAAGAGAACACTAACCCTAACCCTAACCCACACCCTAAGAGAACCCTAAACCTAACCCTACACCTAACCCTAACCCTAAAACTTACCCTAACCCTAACCCTAACCATAACCCTAACCCTAACCTAACCCTAACCCTAACCCTAACCATAACCCTAACACTTACCCTAACCCTAAGCCTAAGAGAACACTAACCCTAACCCTAACCCTAACCCCAAACCTAACCCTAAACCTAACCCTATCCCTAACCCTAACCCTAACCCTAAGAGAACACTAACCCTAACCCTAACCCTAACCGTAATCCTAACCCTAACCCTAACCCTAACCCTAACCCTAACCCTAAACTTAACCCAAACCCTAAGAGAACCCTAACCCTAACCCTAACCCTAACCCTAACCCTAACCCTAACCCTATCCCTAACCCTAAGTGAATACTAACCCTAACCCTAACCCTAACCCCAAACCTAACCCTAACCCTAACCCTAAACCTTACCCTAACCCTAACCCTAACCCTAACCCTAACCATAACCATAAGAGAACACTAACCCTAACCCTAACCCTAACCCTAAGAGAACCCTAACCCTAACCCTAACCCTTACCTAACCCTAACCATAACCCTAACACTAACCCTAAACCTAAGAGAACACTAACCGTAAACCTAAGCCTAACCCTAACCCCAAACCTAACCCTAAGCCTAACCCTAACCCTAACCCTAATCCTAACCCTAACCCTAACCCTAACCCTAACCCTAACCTTAACCCTAACCCTAACCCTTACCCTAACCCTAACTCTAACCTTAACCCTAACCCTAAGAGAACCCTAACCCTAACCCTAACCTAACCCTAACCCTAACCATAACCCTAACACTAACCCTAACCCCAAAACTAACCCTAACCCTAAGCCTATCCCTAACCCTAACCCTAACCCTAAGAGAACACTAACCCTAACCCTAACCCTAACCCTAACCCTAACCCTAACCCTAAACCTAACCCTAACCCTAACCCTAACCCTAAGAGAACCCTAACCCTAACCCTAACCCACACCCTAAGAGAACCCTAAACCTAACCCTAACCCTAACCCTAACCCTAACCCTAACCCTAAGAGAACACTAACGCTAACCCTAACCCACACCCTAAGAGAACCCTAAACCTAACCCTACCCCTAACCCTAACCCTAACCCTTACCCTAACCCTAAACCTAAACCTAAGAGATCACTAACCCTAACCCTAACCCTAACCCTAACCCTAACCCTAACCCTAACCTTAACCCTAACCCTAACCCTAACCCTTACCCTAACCCTAACCCTAACCCTAACCCTAAGAGAAACCTAACACTAAACCCTAACACTAATGCTAATCCTTAACCTAACCCTAAAACGAACCCTAACCCTAACCCTAAACCTAACCCAAACCCGTACCCTAACCCTAACCCTAACCGTAACCCTAACCCTAACCCTAACCCTAACCCTAACACTAACGTTAACCCTAACCCTAACCCTAACCCTAACCCTAACCATAACCCTAACACTAACCCTAACCCTAAGCCTAAGAGAACACTAACCCTAACCCTAACCCTAACCCCAAACATAACCGTAAACCTAAGCCTATCCCTAACCCTAACCCTAACCCTAATAGAACACTAACCCTAACCCTAACCCTAACCGTAACCCTAACCCTAAACCTAACCCTAACCCTAACCCTAACCCTAAACTTAACCCTAACCCTAAGAGAAACCTAACCCTAACCCTAACCCTAACCCTAAGAGAATACTAACCCTAACCCTAACCCTAACCCTAACACTAACGTTAACCCTAACCCTAACCCTAACCCTAACCATAACCCTAACACTAACCCTAACCCTAAGCCTAAGAGAACACTAACCCTAACCCTAACCCTAACCCCAAACCTAACCCTAAACCTAAGCCTATCCCTAACCCTAACCCTAACCCTAAGAGAACACTAACCCTAACCCTAACCCTAACCGTAACCCTAACCCTAACCCTAACCCTAACCCTAAACTTAACCCTAACCCTAAGAGAACCCTAACCCTAACCCTAATCCTAACCCTAACCCTAACCCTAACCCTATACCTAACCCTAAGTGAATACTAACCCTAACCCTAACCCTAACCCCAACCCTAACCCTAACCCTAACCCTAACCCTAAATCTAACCCTAACCCTAACCCTAACCCTAACACTAACCCTAACCCTAACCCTAAGAGAACACTAACCCTAACCCTAACCCTTACCTAACCCTAAATCTAACCCTAACCCTAACCCTAACCCTAACACTAACCCTAACCCTAACCCTAAGAGAACACTAACCCTAACCCTAACCCTTACCTAACCCTAACCATAACCCTAACACTAACCCTAAGCCTAAGAGAACACTAACTGTAAACCTAACCCTAACCCTAACCCCAAACCTAACCCTAAGCCTAAGCCTAACCCTAACCCTAACCCTAACCCTAACCCTAACCTTAACCCTAACCCTAACCCTTACCCTAACCCTAACTCTAACCTTAACCCTAACCCTAAGAGAACCCTAACCCTAACCCTAACCTAACCCTAACCCTAACCATAACCCTAACACTAACCCTAACCCTAAGGCTAAGAGAACACTAACCCTAACCCTAACCCTAACCCCAAAACTAACCCTAACCCTAAGCCTATCCCTAACCCTAACCCTAACCCTAAGAGAACACTAACCCTAACCCTAACCCTAACCCTAACCCTAACCCTAACCCTAACCCTAACCCTAACCCTAACCCTAACCCTAACCCTAACCCTAACCCTAACCCTAACCCTAAACCTAACCCTAACCCTAACCCTAACCCTAAGAGAACCCTAACCCTAACCCTAACCCACACCCTAAGAGAACCCTAAACCTAACCCTAACTCTAACCCTAACCCTAACCCTAAGAGAACACTAACCCTAACCCTAACCCTAAGAGAACCCTAACCCTAACCCTAACCTTTACCTAACCCTAACCCTAACCCTAACCCTAACCCCAAACCTAACCCTAACCCTAACTCTAACCCTAAGAGAACACTAACCCTAACCCTAACCCTAACCCTAACCCTAACCCTAACCCTAACCCTAACCCTAACCCTAACCCTAACCCTAACCCTAACCCTAACCCGAACCCGAACCCGAACCCTAACCCTAACTTTAACCCTAATCCTAACCCTAACCCTAACCCTATCCCTAACCCTAACAAGAGAACACTAACCCTAACCCTAACCCTAACCCTAACCCTAACCCTAACCCTTAGCCTAAACCTAACCCTAACCCTAACCCTAACCCTAAGAGAACACTAACCCTAACCCTAACCGTAACCCAAAGAGAACCCTAACCCTAACCCTAACACTAAGCCTAACCCTAATTGAAAACCTTTCCCTTAATCTATCCCTAACCCTAACCCTAACCGTAAATCTAAGAGAACACTAACACTAACCCTAACACTAAACTTAATCCTAACCCTAAACCTAACCCTAACCCTAACCCTAACCCTAACTCTAATCCTAAATCTAACCCTAACCCTAACCCTAACCCTAACCCTAACCCTAACCCTAACCCTAAGAGAACAGTAATCCTAAACCTAACCTAACCATAAAACTAACCCTAACCCTAACCCTAACCCTAACCCTAACCCTAACCCTAACCCTAACCTTAACCCTAACCCTAACCCTTACCCTAAACCTAACCCTAACTCTAACCTTAACCCTAACCCTAAGAGAACCCTAACCCTAACCCTAACCTAACCCTAACCCTAACCATAACCCTAACACTAACCCTAACCCTAAGCCTAAGAGAACACTAACCCTAACCCTAACCCTAACCCCAAAACTAACCCTAACCCTAAGCCTATCCCTAACCCTAACCCTAACCCTAAGAGAACACTAACCCTAACCCTAACCCTAACCCTAACCCTAACCCTAACCCTAACCCTAACCCTAACCCTAACCCTAACCCTAAGAGAATACTAACCCTAACCCTAAACCTAAACCCAACCCTAACCCTAACCCTAACCCTAAGAGAACACTAACCCTAACCCTAACCCACACCCTAAGAGAACCCTAAACCTAACCCTACCCCTAACCCTAACCCTAACCCTTACCCTAACCCTAAACCTAAACCTAAGAGATCACTAACCCTAAACCTAACCCTAACCCTAACCCTAACCCTAACCCTAACCCTAACCCTAACCCTAACCCTAACCCTAACCCTAACCTTAACCCTAACCCTAACCCTAACCCTTACCCTAACCCTAACCGTAACCCTAAACGTAAGAGAAACCTAACACTAAACCCTAACACTAACGCTAATCCTTAACCTAACCCTAAAACTAACCCTAACCCTAACCCTAAACCTAACCCAAACCCTTACCCTAACCCTAACCATAACCGTAACCCTAACCCTAACCCTAACCCTAACCCTAACCCTAACACTAATGTTAACCCTAACCTTAACCCTAACCCTAACCCTAACCATAACCCTAACACTAACCCTAACCCTAAGCCTAAGAGAACACTAACCGTAACCCTAACCCTAACCCCAAACATAACCCTAAACCTAAGCCTATCCCTAAGCCTAACCCTAACCCTAATAGAACACTAACCCTAACCCTAACCCTAACCGTAACCCTAACCCTAACCCTAACCCTAAACTTAACCCTAACCCTAAGAGAACCCTAACCCTAACCCTAACCCTAACCCTAACCCTAACACTAACCCTAACCCTAACCCTAACACTAACCCTAACCCTATCCCTAACCCTAAGTGAATACTAACCCTAACCCTAACCCTAACCCCAACCCTAACCCTAACCCTAACCCTAAATCTAACCCTAACCCTAACCCTAACCCTAACACTAACCCTAACCCTAACCCTAAGAGAACACTAACCCTAACCCTAACCCTAACCCTAAGAGAACCCTAACCCTAACCCTAACCCTTACCTAACCCTAACCATAACCCTAACCCTAACCCTAACCCTAACCCTAACCCTAACCCTAACCCTAACCCTAACCCTAACCCTAACCCTAACCCTAACCCTAACCCTAACCCTAACCCTAACCCTAACCCTAACCCTAACCCCATACCTAACCCTAACCCTAACTCTAACCCTAAGAGCACACTAACCCTAACCCTAACCCTAACCCTAACCCTAACCCTAAACATAACCCTAACCCTAACCCTAACCCTAACCCTAACCCTAACCCTAACCCTAACCCTAACCCGACCCGAACCCTAACCCTAACCCTAACTTTAATCCTAACCCTAACCCTAACCCTAACCCTAACCCTAACCCTAACCCTAACCCTAACAAGAGAACACTAACCCTAACCCTAACCCTAACCCTAACCCTAACCCTAACCCTAACACTAACCGTAAGAGAACACTAACCCTAACCCTAACCCTAACCCAAAGAGAACCCTAACCCTAACCCTAACACTAAGCCTAACCCTAATTGAAAGCCTTTCCCTTAATCTAACACTAATCCTAACCCTAACCGTAAATCTAAGAGAACACTAACACTAACCCTAACACTAATCTTAATCCTAACCCTAACCCTAACCCTAACCCTAACCCTAACCCTAACCCTAACCCTAACCCTAACCCTAACCGTAACCCTAACCCTAACCCTAACCCTAACCCTAACCCTAACCCTAACCCTTACCCTAACCCTAAACCTAAATCTAAGAGATCACTAACCCTAAACCTAACCCTAACCCTAACCCTAACCCTAACCCTAACCGTAACCCTAACCCTAACCCTAACCGTAACCCTAACCCTAACCCTAACCCTAACCCTAACCTTAACCCTAACCCTAACGCTAACCCTTACCCTAACCCTAACCGTAACCCTAAACGTAAGAGAAACCTAACACTAAACCCTAACACTAACGCTAATCCTTAACCTAACCCTAAAACTAACCCTAACTCTAACCCTAAACCTAACCCAAACCCTTACCCTAACCCTAACCCTAACCGTAACCCTAACCCTAACCCTAACCCTAACCCTAACACTAACGTTAACCCTAACCCTAACCCTAACCCTAACCCTAACCATAACCCTAACACTAACCCTAACCCTAAGCCTAAGAGAACACTAACCCTAACCCTAACCCTAACCCCAAACATAACCCTAAACCTAAGCCTATCCCTAACCCTAACCCTAACCCTAATAGAACACTAACCCTAACCCTAACCCTAACCGTAACCCTAACCCTAACCCTAACCCTAAACTTAACCCTAACCCTAAGAGAACCCTAACCCTAACCCTAACCCTAACCCTAACCCTAACCCTAACACTAACCCTAACCATATCCCTAACCCTAAGTGAATACTAACCCTAACCCTAAACCTAACCCCAACCCTAACCCTAACCCTAACCCTAAATCTAACCCTAACCCTAACCCTAACCCTAACACTAACCCTAACCCTAACCCTAAGAGAACACTAACCCTAACCCTAACCCTAACCCTAAGAGAACCCTAACCCTAATCCTAACCCTTACCTAACCCTAACCCTAAGTGAATACTAACCCTAACCCTAACCCTAACCCCAACCCTAACCCTAACCCTAACCCTAAATCTAACCCTAACCCTAACCCTAACCCTAACACTAACCCTAACCCTAACCCTAAGAGAACACTAACCCTAACCCTAACCCTAACCCTAAGAGAACCCTAACCCTAACCCTAACCCTTACCTAACCCTAACCATAACCCTAACCCTAACCCTAACCCTAACCCTAACCCTAACCCTAACCCTAACCCTAACCCTAACCCTAACCCTAACCCTAACCCTAACCCTAACCCTAACCCTAACCCCATACCTAACCCTAACCCTAACTCTAACCCTAAGAGCACACTAACCCTAACCCTAACCCTAACCCTAACCCTAACCCTAAACATAACCCTAACCCTAACCCTAACCCTAACCCTAACCCTAACCCTAACCCTAACCCGACCCGAACCCTAACCCTAACCCTAACTTTAATCCTAACCCTAACCCTAACCCTAACCCTAACCCTAACCCTAACCCTAACCCTAACAAGAGAACACTAACCCTAACCCTAACCCTAACCCTAACCCTAACCCTAACCCTAACACTAACCGTAAGAGAACACTAACCCTAACCCTAACCCTAACCCAAAGAGAACCCTAACCCTAACCCTAACACTAAGCCTAACCCTAATTGAAAGCCTTTCCCTTAATCTAACACTAATCCTAACCCTAACCGTAAATCTAAGAGAACACTAACACTAACCCTAACACTAATCTTAATCCTAACCCTAACCCTAACCCTAACCCTAACCCTAACCCTAACCCTAACCCTAACCCTAACCCTAACCGTAACCCTAACCCTAACCCTAACCCTAACCCTAACCCTAACCCTAACCCTTACCCTAACCCTAAACCTAAATCTAAGAGATCACTAACCCTAAACCTAACCCTAACCCTAACCCTAACCCTAACCCTAACCGTAACCCTAACCCTAACCCTAACCGTAACCCTAACCCTAACCCTAACCCTAACCCTAACCTTAACCCTAACCCTAACGCTAACCCTTACCCTAACCCTAACCGTAACCCTAAACGTAAGAGAAACCTAACACTAAACCCTAACACTAACGCTAATCCTTAACCTAACCCTAAAACTAACCCTAACTATAACCCTAAACCTAACCCAAACCCTTACCCTAACCCTAACCCTAACCGTAACCCTAACCCTAACCCTAACCCTAACCCTAACACTAACGTTAACCCTAACCCTAACCCTAACCCTAACCCTAACCATAACCCTAACACTAACCCTAACCCTAAGCCTAAGAGAACACTAACCCTAACCCTAACCCTAACCCCAAACATAACCCTAAACCTAAGCCTATCCCTAACCCTAACCCTAACCCTAATAGAACACTAACCCTAACCCTAACCCTAACCGTAACCCTAACCCTAACCCTAACCCTAAACTTAACCCTAACCCTAAGAGAACCCTAACCCTAACCCTAACCCTAACCCTAACCCTAACCCTAACACTAACCCTAACCATATCCCTAACCCTAAGTGAATACTAACCCTAACCCTAACCCTAACCCCAACCCTAACCCTAACCCTAACCCTAAATCTAACCCTAACCCTAACCCTAACCCTAACACTAACCCTAACCCTAACCCTAAGAGAACACTAACCCTAACCCTAACCCTAACCCTAAGAGAACCCTAACCCTAATCCTAACCCTTACCTAACCCTAACCCTAACCCTAACCCTAACCCTAACCCTAACCCTAACCCTAACCCTAACCCTAACCCTAACCCTAACCCTAACCTTAACCCTAACCCTAACCCTTACCCTTACCCTAACTCTAACCTTAACCCTAACCCTAAGAGAACCCTAACCCTAACCCTAACCTAACCCTAACCCTAACCCTAACACTAACCCTAACCCTAACCCTAAGAGAACACTAACCCTAACCCTATCCCTAACCCTAAGAGAAACCTAACCCTAACCCTAACCCTTACCTAACCCTAACCATAACCCTAACCGTAACCCTAACCCTAACCCTAACCCTAACCCTAACCATAACCCTAACCCTAACCCTAACCCTAACCCTAACCCTAACCCTAACCCTAACCCTAACCCTAACCCTAACCCTAACCCTAACCCTAACCCTAACCCTAACCCTAACCCTACATGATGTTCTCCAAAACCCACAATTTACCCTTTTCCACCATGATAACCTACGAGAACCCAACAAAACCCAACGGAGACCCCAAAAAACGTCAAAAACACCCCAAACAAGAACGGCATCACCCCCAAAACTGGAAGAAAATCCCCCAAAACCATAGATCCACCCCAAAACCACCCTAAACCTACCTGATCTTCTCCAAAACCCACAATTTACCCTTTTCCAACACGATGACCAACGAGAACCAAACAAAACCCAACGGAGACCCCAAAACACTTCAAATACACCCCAAAAAAGAACAGGATCACGCCAAAAAATAGAAGAAAACCCCAAATACCATAGATCCACCCCAAAGACACCCTAAAACTACCTGATGTTCTCCTAATCCCAAAGCACACTCCAAACCACCATAAAACACATTAGGAATTCAACGAAACGCAACGGAAACCCCAAAACACTTCAAAATCACCCGAAGAAAGGAGAGGATCACTCCCCCAAAAAGAAGAAAACCCCAAATACCATGAATCCACGCGAAAACTCCCCCTAAACCTACCTGAAGTTCTCCAAAAACCAAAATTTACCCTTTTACAACACGATGACCATGTAAAACCCAATGAAACCCAACGGAGACCCCAAAACACGTCAAAAACAACACAAAAAGTCCAGGATCATCCCCCCCCCCCAAAAAAAAAAAAACCAAAAAAAAACTGAGTACCAGATATCCACCCCAAAACCACCCTAAACCTACCTGATGTTCTACAAAACCCACAATTTACCCTTTTCCACCATGATGACCAATGAGAACACAACAAAACCCAACAGAGACCCCAAAAACCTTAAAAAAAAAAAACAAACAACAATGGCATCACCCCCAAAACTGGAAGAAAATCCCCCAAAACCATAGATCCACCCCAAAACCACCCTACACATACCTGATGTTCTCCAAAACCCACAATTTACCCTTTTCCAACACGATGACCAACGAGAACCCAACAGAACCCAACAGAGACCCCAAAAAACGTCAAAAACACCCCAAACAAGAACGGCATCACCCCCAAAACTGGAAGAAAATCCCCCAAAACCATAGATCCACCCCAAAACCACCCTAAACCTACCCGATCTTCTCCAAAACCCACAATTTACCCTTTTCCACCATGATAACCTACGAGAACACAACAAAACCCAACAGAGACCCCAAAAAACGTCAAAAACACCCCAAACAAGAACGGCATCACCCCCAAAACTGGAAGAAAATCCCCCAAAACCATAGATCCACCCCAAAACCACCCTAAACCTACCTGATGTTCTACAAAACCCACAATCCACACCTATTTAACATAATGACAAACAAGAACCCAACAAAACCTAATGGAGACACCAAAACACGTCAAAAACACCCCAAACAAGAAAAGGATCACCACCAAAACTGGAAGAAAATCCCCCAAAACCATAGATCCACCCCAAAACCACCCTAAGCCTAAGTGATGTTCTCCAAAACCCACAATTTACCCTTTTCCAACATGATGACCAACGAGAACCAAACAAAACCCAACGGAGACCCCAAAACACTTCAAATACACCCCAAAAAAGAACAGGATCACGCCAAAAAATAGAAGAAAACCCCAAATACCATAGATCCACCCCAAAGACACCCTAAACCTACCTGATGTTCTCCTAATCCCAAAGCACACTCCCAACCACCATAAAACACATTAGGAATTCAACGAAACGCAACGGAAACCCCAAAACACTTCAAAATCACACGAAGAAAGGAGAGGATCACTCCCCCAAAAAGAAGAAAACCCCAAATACCATGAATCCACGCGAAAACTCCCCCTAAACTTACCTGAAGTTCTCCAAAACCCACAATTTACCCTTTTACAACACGATGACCATGTAAAACCCAATGAAACCCAACGGAGACCCCAAAACACGTCAAAAACAACACAAAAAGTCCAGGACCATCCCCCCCCCCCCAAAAAAAAAAAAAAACAAAAAACTGAATACCATATATCCACCCCAAAACCACCCTAAACCTACCTGATGTTCTACAAAACCCACAATTTACCCTTTTCCACCATGATGACCAATGAGAACACAACAAAACCCAACAGAGACCCCAAAAACCTTAAAAAAAAACCCAAACAAAAATGGCATCACCCCCAAAACTGGAAGAAAATCCCCCAAAACCATAGATCCACCCCAAAACCACCCTACACATACCTGATGTTCTCCAAAAACCACAATTTACCCTTTTCCAACACGATGACCAACGAGAACCCAACAGAACCCAACAGAGACCCCAAAAAACGTCAAAAACACCCCAAACAAGAACGGCATCACCCCCAAAACTGGAAGAAAATCCCCCAAAACCATAGATCCACCCCAAAACCACCCTAAACCTACCTGATCTTCTCCAAAACCCACAATTTACCCTTTTCCACCATGATAACCTACGAGAACACAACAAAACCCAACGGAGACCCCAAAAAACGTCAAAAACACCCCAAACAAGAACGGCATCACCCCCAAAACTGGAAGAAAATCCCCCAAAACCATAGATCCACCCCAAAACCACCCTAAACCTACCTGATCTTCTCCAAAACCCACAATCCACACCTATTTAACATAATGACAAACAAGAACCCAACAAAACCTAATGGAGACACCAAAACACGTCAAAAACACCCCAAACAAGAAAAGGATCACCACCAAAACTGGAAGAAAATACACCAAAACCATAGATCCACCCCAAAACCACCCTAAACCTACCTGATCTTCTCCAAAACCCACAATTTACCCTTTTCCACCATGATGACCAACGAGAACCAAACAAAACCCAACGGAGACCCCAAAACACTTCAAATACACCCCAAAAAAGAACAGGATCACGCCAAAAAATAGAAGAAAACCCCAAATACCATAGATCCACCCCAAAGACACCCTAAACCTACCTGATGTTCTCCTAATCCCAAAGCACACTCCCAACCACCATAAAACACATTAGGAATTCAACGAAACGCAACGGAAACCCCAAAACACTTCAAAATCACCCGAAGAAAGGAGAGGATCACTCCCCCAAAAAGAAGAAAACCCCAAATACCATGAATCCACGCGAAAACTCCCCCTAAACTTACCTGAAGTTCTCCAAAACCCACAATTTACCCTTTTACAACACGATGACCATGTAAAACCCAATGAAACCCAACGGAGACCCCAAAACACGTCAAAAACAACACAAAAAGTCCAGGATCATCCCCCCCCCCCCCAAAAAAAAAAAAAAAAAAACAAAAAACTGAATACCATATATCCACCCTAAAACCACCCTAAACCTACCTGATGTTCTACAAAACCCACAATTTAACCTTTTCCACCATAATGACCAATGAGAACACAACAAAACCCAACAGAGAACCCAAAAACCTTAAAAAAAAAACAAACAAAAATGGCATCACCCCCAAAACTGGAAGAAAATCCCCCAAAACCATAGATCCACCCCAAAACCACCCTACACATACCTGATGTTCTCCAAAACCCACAATTTACCCTTTTCCAACACGATGACCAACGAGAACCCAACAGAACCCAACAGAGACCCCAAAAAACGTCAAAAACACCCCAAACAAGAACGGCATCACCCCCAAAACTGGAAGAAAATCCCCCAAAACCATAGATCCACCCCAAAACCACCCTAAACCTACCTGATCTTCTCCAAAACCCACAATCCACTCCTATTTAACAAAATGACCAACAAGAACACAACAAAACCCAACGGAGACCCCAAAACACTTCAAATACACCCCAAAAAAGAACAGGATCACGCCAAAAAATAGAAGAAAACCCCAAATACCATAGATCCACCCCAAAGACACCCTAAACCTACCTGATGTTCTCCTAATCCCAAAGCACACTCCCAACCACCATAAAACACATTAGGAATTCAACGAAACGCAACGGAAACCCCAAAACACTTCAAAATCACCCGAAGAAAGGAGAGGATCACTCCCCCAAAAAGAAGAAAACCCCAAATACCATGAATCCACGCGAAAACTCCCCCTAAACCTACCTGAAGTTCTCCAAAACCCACAATTTACCCTTTTACAACACGATGACCATGGAAAACCCAATGAAACCCAACGGAGACCCCAAAACACGTCAAAAACAACACAAAAAGTCCAGGATCATCCCCCCCCCCCCCAAAAAAAAAAAAAAAACTGAATACCATATATCCACGACAAAACCACCCTAAACCTACCTGATGTTCTCCAAAAACCACAATTTACACTTTTCCACAATGATGACCAACGAGAACCCAACAAAACCAAACAGAGACCCCAAAAACCTGAAAAAATACCCCAAACAAGAATGGCATCACCCCCAAAACTGGAAGAAAATCCCCCAAAACCATAGATCCACCCCACAACCACCCTAAACCTACCTGATCTTCTCCAAAACCCACAATTTACCCTTTTCCACCATGATAACCTACGAGAACACAACAAAACCCAACGGAGACCCCAAAAAATGTCAAAAACACCCCAAACAAGAACGGCATCACCCCCAAAACTGGAAGAAAATACACCAAAACCATAGATCCACCCCAAAACCACCCTAAACCGAACTGATGTTCTCCAAAAACCACAATTTACCCTTTTCCAACACGATGACCAACGAGAACCAAACAAAACCCAACGGAGACCCCAAAACACTTCAAATACAACCCAAAAAAGAACAGGATCACGCCAAAAAATAGAAGAAAACCCCAAATACCATAGATCCACCCCAAAACCACCCTAAACCTACCTGATGTTCTCCAAAACCCACAATCCACACCTATTTAACATAATGACAAACAAGAACACAACAAAACCTAATGGAGACACCAAAACACGTAAAAAACACCCCAAACAAAAAAAGGATCACCACCAAAACTGGAAGAAAATACGCCAAAACCATAGATCCACCCCAAAACCACCCAACACCTACCTGATGTTCTCCAAAACCCACAATTCACTCCTATTTAACATAATGACAAACAAGAACCCAACAAAACCTAATGGAGACACCAAAACACGTAAAAAACACCCCAAACAAAAAAAGGATCACCACCAAAACTGGAAGAAAATCCCCCAAAACCATAGATCCACCCCAAAACCACCCTAAACCTACCTGATGTTCTCCAAAACCCACAATTCACTCCTATTTAACATAATGACAAACAAGAACCCAACTAAACCTAATGGAGACCCCAAAACACGTCAAAAACACCCCAAACAAGAACGGCATCACCACCAAAACTGGAAGAAAATCCCCCAAAACCATAGATCCACCCCAAAACCACCCTAAACCGAACTGATGTTCTCCAAAAACCACAATTTACCCTTTTCCAACACGATGACCAACGAGAACCCAACAGAACCCGACAGAGAATCCAAAAAACGTCAAAAACACCCCAAACAAGAACGGCATCACCACCAAAACTGGAAGAAAATCCCCCAAAACCATAGATCCACCCCAAAACCACCCTAAACCTACCTGATGTTCTACAAAACCCACAATCCACTCCTATTTAACATAATGACAAACAAGAACCCAACAAAACCTAATGGAGACACCAAAACACGTCAAAAACACCCCAAACAAGAAAAGGATCACCACCAAAACTGGAAGAAAATCCCCCAAAACCATAGATCCACCCCAAAACCACCCTAAACCTACCTGATCTTCTCCAAAACCCACAATTTACCCTTTTCCACCATGATGACCAACGAGAACCAAACAAAACCCAACGGAGACCCCAAAACACTTCAAATACACCCCAAAAAAGAACAGGATCACGCCAAAAAATAGAAGAAAACCCCAAATACCATAGATCCACCCCAAAGACACCCTAAACCTACCTGATGTTCTCCTAATCCCAAAGCACACTCCAAACCACCATAAAACACATTAGGAATTCAACGAAACGCAACGGAAACCCCAAAACACTTCAAAATCACCCGAAGAAAGGAGAGGATCACTCCCCCAAAAAGAAGAAAACCCCAAATACCATGAATCCACGCGAAAACTCCCCCTAAACTTACCTGAAGTTCTCCAAAACCCACAATTTACCCTTTTACAACACGATGACCATGTAAAACCCAATGAAACCCAACGGAGACCCCAAAACACGTCAAAAACAACACAAAAAGTCCAGGATCATCCCCCCCCCCCAAAAAAAAAAAAAAAAAAACAAAAAACTGAATACCATATATCCACCCTAAAACCACCCTAAACC
>NW_028181087.1:0-52358 GCF_964211825.1 Aythya ferina
CTAAAACCCACAATTTACACTTTTCCACCATGATGACCAACGAGAACCCAACAAAAAAAAACAGAGACCCCAAAAACCTTAAAAAACACCCCAAACAAGAATGGCATCACCCCCAAAACTGGAAGAAATACGCCAAAACCATAGATCCACCCCAAAACCACCCTAAACCTACCTGATCTTCTCCAAAACCCACAATTTACCCTTTTCCACCATGATGACCAACGAGAACCCAACAAAACCCAACGGAGACCCCAAACACGTCAAAAACAACACAAAAATTATCGGCATCACCCCCAAATCTGGAAGAAAATACGCCAAAACCATAGATCCACCCCAAAACCACCCTAAACCTACCTGATCTTCTCCAAAACCCACAATCCACACCTATTTAACATAATGACCAACAAGAACCCAACAAAACCTAATGGAGACCACAAAACACGTCAAAACACCCCAAAAAATATCGGCATCACCCCCAAAACTGGAAGAAAATACGCCAAAACCATAGATCCACCCCAAAACCACCCTAAACCTACCTGATCTTCTCCAAAACCCACAATTTACCCTTTTCCACCATGATGACCAACGAGAACCCAACAAAACCAAACAGAGACCCCAAAACCTTAAAAAACACCCCAAAAAAGAACGGCATCACCCCCAAAACTGAAAGAAAATCCCCCAAAACCATAGATCCACCCCAAAACCACCCTAAACCTACCTAATCTTCTCCAAAACCCACAATCCACACCTATTTAACATAATGACAAACAAGAACACAACAAAACCTAATGGAGACCCCAAAACACGTCAAAAACAACACAAAAAATATCGGCATCACCCCCAAAACTGGAAGAAAATACGCCAAAACCATAGATCCACCCCCAAACCACACAAAACCTACCTGATCTTCTCCAAAACCCACAATTTACACTTTTCCACCATGATGACCAACGAGAACCAAACAAAACCCAACAGAGACCCCAAAAACCTTAAAAAACACCCCAAACAAGAACGGCATCAACCCCAAAACTGAAAGAAAATACGCCAAAAACATAGATCCACCCAAAAACCACCCTAAACCTACCTGATCTTCTCCAAAACCCACAATCCACACCTATTTAACAGAAAGACCAACAGGAACACAACAAAACCCAACGGAGACCCCAAAACACGTCAAATACACCCAAAAAAAAAGAACAGGATCACGCCAAAAAATAGAAGAAAACCCCAAATACCATAGATCCACCTCAAAGACACCCTAAACCTACCTGATGTTCTCCTAATCCCAAAGCACACTCCCAACCAACATAAAACACATTAGGAACTCAACGAACGCAACGGAAACCCCAAAACACTTCAAAATCACCCGAAGAAAGGAGAGGATCACTCCCCCAAAAAGAAGAAAACCCCAAATACCATGAATCCACGTGAAAACTCCCCCTAAACCTACCTGAAGTTCTCCAAAACCCACAATTTACCCTTTTACAACACGATGACCATGGAAAACCCAATGAAACACAACGGAGACCCCAAAACACGTCAAAAACAACACAAAAAGTCCAGGATCATCCCCCCCCCCCCTCCCCAAACAAAAAAAAAACTGAATACCATAGATCCACCCCAAAACCACCCTAAACCTACC
The DNA here is from genome assembly GCF_964211825.1 of Aythya ferina. NCBI lineage: Eukaryota > Metazoa > Chordata > Aves > Anseriformes > Anatidae > Aythya > Aythya ferina. The sequence goes on from NW_028181087.1 coordinate 1,643, forward strand.
TGATGTTCTCTAAAACCCACAATTTACCCTTTTCCACCATGATGACCAACGAGAACCCAACAAAACAAAACAGAGACCCCAAAAACCTTAAAAAACACCCCAAACAAGAATGGCATCACCCCCAAAACTGGAAGAAAATACGCCAAAACCATAGATCCACCCCAAAACCACCCTAAACCTACATGATCTTCTCCAAAACCCACAATTTACCCTTTTCCACCATGATGACCATGGAAAACCCAATGAAACACAACGGAGACCCCAAAACAAGTCCAAAACACCCCAAAAAATATCGGCATCACCCCCAAAACTGGAAGAAAATACGCCAAAACCATAGATCCACCCCAAAACCACCCTAAACCTACCTGATCTTCTCCAAAATCCACAATCCACTCCTATTTAACATAATGACCAACAAGAACACAACAAAACCCAACGGAGACCCCAAAACACATCAAAAACATCCCAAAAAAGAACAGGTTCATGCCAAAAAATAGAAGAAAACCCCAAATACCATAGATCCACCCCAAAGACACCCTAAACCTACCTGATGTTCTCCAAAACCCACAATGTACACTTTTCCACCATTATGACCAACGAGAACCCAACAAAACCAAACAGAGACCCCAAAATCCTTAAAAAACACCCCAAACAAGAATGGCATCACACCCAAAACTGGAAGAAAATCCCCCAAAACCATAGATCCACCCCAAAACCACCCTAAACCTACCTGATCTTCTCCAAAACCCACAATCCACACCTATTTAACATAATGACCAACAAGAACACAACAAAACCTAATGGAGACCCCAAAACACGTCCAAAACACCCCAAAAAATATCGGCATCACCCCCAAAACTGGAAGAAAATACGCCAAAACCATAGATCCACCCCAAAACCACACTAAACCTACCTGATGTTCTCCAAAACCCACAATTTACCCTTTTCCACCATGATGACCAACGAGAACCCAACAAAACAAAACAGAGACCCCAAAAACCTTAAAAAACACCCAAACAAGAATGGCATCACCCCCAAAACTGGAAGAAAATCCCCAAAAACCATAGATCCACCCCAAAACCACCCTAAACCTACCTGATCTTCTCCAAAAACCACAATTTACACTTTTCCACCATGATGACCATGGAAAACCCAATGAAACCCAACGGAGACCCCAAAACACGTCAAAAACACCCCAAAAAATATCGGCATCACCCCCATATCTGGAAGAAAATCCCCCAAAACCATAGATCCACCCCAAAACCACCCTAAACCTACCTGATCTTCTCCAAAATCCACAATCCACTCCTTTTTTAACATAATGACCAACAAGAACACAACAAAACCCAACGGAGACCCCAAAACACATCAAAAACACCCCAAAACAGAACAGGTTCATGCCAAAAAATAGAAGAAAACCCCAAATACCATAGATCCACCTCAAAGACACCCTAAACCTACCTGATGTTCTCCTAATCCCAAAGCACACTCCCAACCACCATAAAACACATTAGGAACTCAACGAAACGCAACGGAAACCCCAAAACACTTCAAAATCACCCGAAGAAAGGAGAGGATCACTCCCCCAAAAAGAAGAAAACCCCAAATACCATGAATCCACGTGAAAACTTCCCCTAAACCTACCTGAAGTTCTACAAAACCCACAATTTACCCTTTTACAACACGATGACCATGGAAAACCAAATGACACACAACGGAGACCCCAAAACATTTCAAAAAACGACACAAAAAGTCCAGGATCATCCCCCCCACCCCCACCACCCCCCAAAAAAAAAAAAAAAAAAAAAAACTGAATACCATATATCCACCCCAAAACCACCCTAAACCTACCTGATGTTCTCCAAAACCCACAATTTACAATTTTCCAACATGATGACCAACAAGAACACAACAAAACCCAACGGAGACCCCAAAACACATCAAAAACACCCCAAAAAAGAACAGGTTCATGCCAAAAAATAGAAGAAAACCCAAATATCATAGATCCACCCCAAAACCACCCTAAACCTACCTGATGTTCTCCAAAACCCACAATTTACAATTTTCCACCATGATGACCAACGAGAACACAACAAAACCCAACGGAGACCCCAAAACACGTCCAAAACACCCCAAAAAATATCGGCATCACCACCAAACTGGAAGAAAATACGCCAAAACCATAGATCCACCCCAAAACCACCTAAACCTACCTGATCTTCTCCAAAACCCACAATTTACACTTTTCCACCATGATGACCATGGAAAACCCAATGAAACACAACGGAGACCCCAAAACACGTCCAAAACACCCCAAAAAATATCGGCATCACCCCCAAATCTGGAAGAAAATACGCCAAAACCATAGATCCACCCCAAAACCACCCTAAACCTACCTGATCTTCTCCAAAACCCACAATCCACTCCTATTTAACATAATGACCAACAAGAACACAACAAAACCCAACGGAGACCCCAAAACACATCAAAAACACCCCAAAAAAGAACAGGTTCATGCCAAAAAATAGAAGAAAACCCCAAATATCATAGATCCACCCCAAAACCACCCTAAACCTACCTGATCTTCTCCAAAACCCACAATGTACCCTTTTCCACCATGATGACAAATGAGAACGCAAATAAACCCAACAGAGACCCCAAAACACGTCAAAAACAACACAAAAAATATCGGCATCACCCCCAAATCTGGAAGAAAATACGCCAAAACCATAGATCCACCCCAAAACCACCCGAAACCTACCCGATCTTCTCCAAAACCCACAATATACACTTTTCTACCATGATGACCAACGAGAACCCAACAAAACCAAACAGAGACCCCAAAAACCTTAAAAACACCCCAAAACAGAATGGCATCACACCCAAAACTGGAAGAAAATACGCCAAAACCATAGATCCACCCCAAAGACACCCTAAACCTACCTGAAGTTCTCCAAAACCCACAATCCACACCTATTTAACATAATGACCAACAAGAACACAACAAAACCTAATGGAGACCCCAAAAAACGTCAAAAACACCCCAAAAAATATCGGCATCACCCCAAAACTGGAAGAAAATACGCTAAAACCATAGATCCACCCCAAACCACCCTAAACCTACATGGATGTTCTCTAAAACCCACAATTTACCCTTTTCCACCATGATGACCAACGAGAACCCAACAAAACAAAACAGAGACCCCAAAAACCTTAAAAAACACCCAAACAAGAATGGCATCACACCCAAAACTGGAAGAAAATCCCCAAAAACCATAGATCCACCCCAAAACCACCCTAAACCTACCTGATCTTCTCCAAAACCCACAATTTACCCTTTTCCACCATGATGACCATGGAAAACCCAATGAAACACAACGGAGACCCCAAAACACGTCAAAAACACCCCAAAAAATATCGGCATCACCCCATATCTGGAAGAAAATCCCCCAAAACCATAGATCCACCCCAAAACCACCCTAAACCTACCTGATCTTCTCCAAAATCCACAATCCACTCCTATTTAACATAATGACCAACAAGAACACAACAAAACCCAACGGAGACCCCAAAACACATCAAAAACACCCCAAAACAGAACAGGTTCATGCCAAAAAATAGAAGAAAACCCCAAATACCATAGATCCACCTCAAAGACACCCTAAACCTACCTGATGTTCTCCTAATCCCAAAGCACACTCCCAACCAACATAAAACACATTAGGAACTCAACGAAACGCAACGGAAACCCCAAAACACTTCAAAATCACCCGAAGAAAGGAGAGGATCACTCCCCCAAAAAGAAGAAAACCCCAAATACCATGAATCCACGTGAAAACTCCCCCTAAACCTACCTGAAGTTCTACAAAACCCACAATTTACCCTTTTACAACACGATGACCATGGAAAACCCAATGAAACACAACGGAGACCCCAAAACATTTCAAAAACAACACAAAAAGTCCAGGATCATCCCCCCCACCCCCACCACCCCCCCAAAAAAAAAAAAAAAAAAAAAAACTGAATACCATATATCCACCCCAAAACCACCCTAAACCTACCTGATGTTCTCCAAAACCCACAATTTACAATTTTCCACCATGATCACCAACAAGAACACAACAAAACCCAACGGAGACCCCAAAACACATCAAAAACACCCCAAAAAAGAACAGGTTCATGCCAAAAAATAGAAGAAAACCCCAAATATCATAGATCCACCCCAAAGACACCCTAAACCTACCTGATGTTCTCCAAAACCCACAATGTACCCTTTTCCACCATGATGACAAATGAGAACGCAAATAAACCCAACAGAGACCCCAAAAACCTTAAAAAACACCCCAAAAAAGAACGGCATCACCCCCAAAACTGAAAGAAAATCCCCCAAAACCATAGATCCACCCCAAAACCACCCTAAACCTACCTGATCTTCTCCAAAACCCACTATATACCCTTTTCTACCATGATGACCAACGAGAACCCAACAAAACCAAACAGAGACCCCAAAAAACTTAAAAAACACCCCAAACAAGAATGGCATCACACCCAAAACATGAAGAAAATACGCCAAAACCATAGATCCACCCCAAAGACACCCTAAACCTACCTGAAGTTCTCCAAAACCCACAATCCACACCTATTTAACATAATGACCAACAAGAACACAACAAAACCTAATGGAGACCCCAAAACACGTCAAAAACACCCCAAAAAATATCGGCATCACCCCCAAAACTGGAAGAAAATACGCCAAAACCATAGATCCACCCCAAAACCACCCTAAACCTACCTGATCTTCTCCAAAACCCACAATTTACACTTTTCCACCATGATGACCAACGAGAACACAACAAAACCCAACGGAGACCTCAAAACACGTCCAAAACAACCCAGAAAAGAACAGGATCACGCCAAAAAATAGAAGAAAACCCCAAATACCATAGATCCACCCCAAAGACACCCTAAACCTACCTGATGTTCTCCTAATCCCAAAGCACACTCCCAACCAACATAAAACACATTAGGAACTCAACGAAACGCAACGGAAACCCCAAAACACTTCAAAATCACCCGAAGAAAGGAGAGGATCACTCCCCCAAAACGAAGAAAACCCCAAATACCATGAATCCACGTGAAAACTCCCCCTAAACCTACCTGAAGTTCTCCAAAACCCACAATTTACCCTTTTACAACACGATGACCATGGAAAACCAAATGACACACAACGGAGACCCCAAAACTTTTCAAAAACAACACAAAAAGTCCAGGATCATCCCCCCCAACCCCACCACCACCCAAAAAAAAAAATAAAAAAACTGAATACCATATATCCACCCCAAAACCACCCTAAACCTACCTGATCTTCTCCAAAACCCACAATTTACAATTTTCCACCATGATGACCAACGAGAACCCAACAAAACCCAACAGAGACCCCAAAAACCTTAAAAAACACCCCAAACAAGAAAGGCATCAACCCCAAAACTGAAAGGAAATACGCCAAAAACATAGATCCACCCAAAAACCACGCTAAACTTACCTGAAGTTCTCCAAAACCCACAATCCACACCTATTTAACAGAAAAACCAACAGGAACACAACAAAACCCAACGGAGACCCCAAAACACGTCAAATACACCCAAAAAAAAAGAACAGGATCACGCCAAAAAATAGAAGAAAACCCCAAATACCATAGATCCACCCCAAAGACACCCTAAACCTACCTGATGTTCTCCTAATCCCAAAGCACACTCCCAACCAACATAAAACACATTAGGAACTCAACGAAACGCAACGGAAACCCCAAAACACTTCAAAATCACCCGAAGAAAGGAGAGGATCACTCCCCCAAAAAGAAGAAAACCCCAAATACCATGAATCCACGTGAAAACTCCCCCTAAACCTACCTGAAGTTCTCCAAAACCCACAATTTACCCTTTTACAACACGATGACCATGGAAAACCCAATGAAACACAACGGAGACCCCAAAACATTTCAAAAACAACACAAAAAGTCCAGGATCATCCCCCCCACCCCTCCCCAAACAAAAAAAAAAATGAATACCATAGATCCACCCCAAAACCACCCTAAACCTACCTGATGTTCTCTAAAACCCACAATTTACCCTTTTCCACCATGATGACCAACGAGAACCCAACAAAAAAAAACAGAGACCCCAAAAACCTTAAAAAACACCCCAAACAAGAATGGCATCACCCCCAAAACTGGAAGAAAATACGCCAAAACCATAGATCCACCCCAAAACCACCCTAAACCTACCTGATCTTCTCCAAAACCCACAATTTACCCTTTTCCACCATGATGACCAACGAGAACCCAACAAAACCCAACGGAGACCCCAAAACACGTCAAAAACAACACAAAAATTATCGGCATCACCCCCAAATCTGGAAGAAAATACGCCAAAACCATAGATCCACCCCAAAACCACCCTAAACCTACCTGATCTTCTCCAAAATCCACAATCCACTCCTATTTAACATAATGACCAACAAGAACACAACAAAACCCAACGGAGACCCCAAAACACATCAAAAACATCCCAAAAAAGAACAGGTTCATGCCAAAAAATAGAAGAAAACCCCAAATACCATAGATCCACCCCAAAGACACCCTAAACCTACCTGATGTTCTCCAAAACCCACAATGTACACTTTTCCACCATTATGACCAACGAGAACCCAACAAAACCAAACAGAGACCCCAAAATCCTTAAAAAACACCCCAAACAAGAATGGCATCACACCCAAAACTGGAAGAAAATCCCCCAAAACCATAGATCCACCCCAAAACCACCCTAAACCTACCTGATCTTCTCCAAAACCCACAATCCACACCTATTTAACATAATGACCAACAAGAACACAACAAAACCTAATGGAGACCCCAAAACACGTCAAAAACACCCCAAAAAATATCGGCATCACCCCCAAAACTGGAAGAAAATACGCCAAAACCATAGATCCACCCCAAAACCACACTAAACCTACCTGATGTTCTCCAAAACCCACAATTTACCCTTTTCCACCATGATGACCAACGAGAACCCAACAAAACAAAACAGAGACCCCAAAAACCTTAAAAAACACCCCAAACAAGAATGGCATCACCCCCAAAACTGGAAGAAAATCCCCCAAAACCATAGATCCACCCCAAAACCACCCTAAACCTACCTGATCTTCTCCAAAACCCACAATTTACCCTTTTCCACCATGATGACCATGGAAAACCCAATGAAACACAACGGAGACCCCAAAACACGTCAAAAACACCCCAAAAAATATCGGCATCACCCCCATATCTGGAAGAAAATCCCCCAAAACCATAGATCCACCCCAAAACCACCCTAAACCTACCTGATCTTCTCCAAAACCCACAATCCACTCCTATTTAACATAATGACCAACAAGAACCCAACAAAACCCAACGGAGACCCCAAAACACATCAAAAACACCCCAAAAAAGAACAGGTTCATGCCAAAAAATAGAAGAAAACCCCAAATACCATAGATCCACCTCAAAGACACCCTAAACCTACCTGATGTTCTCTTAATCCCAAAGCACACTCCCAACCAACATAAAACACATTAGGAACTCAACGAAACGCAACGGAAACCCCAAAACACTTCAAAATCACCCGAAGAAAGGAGAGGATCACTCCCCCAAAAAGAAGAAAACCCCAAATACCATGAATCCACGTGAAAACTCCCCCTAAACCTACCTGAAGTTCTACAAAACCCACAATTTACCCTTTTACAACACGATGACCATGGAAAACCAAATGACACACAACGGAGACCCCAAAACATTTCAAAAACGACACAAAAAGTCCAGGATCATCCCCCCCACCCCCACCACCCCCCAAAAAAAAAAAAAAAAAAAAAAAACTGAATACAATATATCCACCCCAAAACCACCCTAAACCTACCTGATGTTCTCCAAAACCCACAATTTACAATTTTCCACCATGATGACCAACAAGAACACAACAAAACCCAACGGAGACCCCAAAACACATCAAAAACACCCCAAAAAAGAACAGGTTCATGCCAAAAAATAGAAGAAAACCCCAAATAACATAGATCCACCCCAAAGACACCCTAAACCTACCTGATGTTCTCCAAAACCCACAATTTACAATTTTCCACCATGATGACCAACGAGAACACAACAAAACCCAACGGAGACCCCAAAACACGTCAAAAACACCCCAAAAAATATCGGCATCACCCCCAAAACTGGAAGAAAATACGCCAAAACCATAGATCCACCCCAAAACCACCCTAAACCTACCTGATCTTCTCCAAAACCCACAATTTACACTTTTCCACCATGATGACCATGGAAAACCCAATGAAACACAACGGAGACCCCAAAACACGTCCAAAACACCCCAAAAAATTTCGGCATCACCCCCAAATCTGGAAGAAAATACGCCAAAACCATAGATCCACCCCAAAACCACCCTAAACCTACCTGATCTTCTCCAAAACCCACAATCCACTCCTATTTAACATAATGACCAACAAGAACACAACAAAACCCAACGGAGACCCCAAAACACATCAAAAACACCCCAAAAAAGAACAGGTTCATGCCAAAAAATAGAAGAAAACCCCAAATATCATAGATCCACCCCAAAGACACCCTAAACCTACCTGATGTTCTCCAAAACCCACAATGTACCCTTTTCCACCATGATGACAAATGAGAACGCAAATAAACCCAACAGAGACCCCAAAACACGTCAAAAACAACACAAAAAATATCGGCATCACCCCCAAATCTGGAAGAAAATACGCCAAAACCATAGATCCACCCCAAAACCACCCTAAACCTACCTGATCTTCTCCAAAACCCACAATATACCCTTTTCTACCATGATGACCAACGAGAACCCAACAAAACCAAACAGAGACCCCAAAAACCTTAAAAAACACCCCAAAACAGAATGGCATCACACCCAAAACTGGAAGAAAATACGCCAAAACCATAGATCCACCCCAAAGACACCCTAAACCTACCTGAAGTTCTCCAAAACCCACAATCCACACCTATTTAACATAATGACCAACAAGAACACAACAAAACCTAATGGAGACCCCAAAAAACGTCAAAAACACCCCAAAAAATATCGGCATCACCCCCAAAACTGGAAGAAAATACGCTAAAACCATAGATCCACCCCAAAACCACCCTAAACCTACCTGATCTTCTCCAAAACCCACAATTTACCCTTTTCCACCATGATGACCATGGAAAACCCAATGAAACACAACGGAGACCCCAAAACACGTCCAAAACAACCCAGAAAAGAACAGGATCACGCCAAAAAATAGAAGAAAACCCCAAATACCATAGATCCACCCCAAAGACACCCTAAACCTACCTGATGTTCTCCTAATCCCAAAGCACACTCCCAACCAACATAAAACACATTAGGAACTCAACGAAACGCAACGGAAACCCCAAAACACTTCAAAATCACCCGAAGAAAGGAGAGGATCACTCCCCCAAAAAGAAGAAAACCCCAAATACCATGAATCCACGTGAAAACTCCCCCTAAACCTACCTGAAGTTCTCCAAAACCCACAATTTACCCTTTTACAACACGATGACCATGGAAAACCAAATGACACACAACGGAGACCCCAAAACATTTCAAAAACAACACAAAAAGTCCAGGATCATCCCCCCCAACCCCACCACCACCCAAAAAAAAAAATAAAAAAACTGAATACCATATATCCACCCCAAAACCACCCTAAACCTACCTGATGTTCTCCAAAACCCACAATTTACAATTTTCCACCATGATGACCAACAAGAACACAACAAAACCCAACGGAGACCCCAAAACACATCAAAAACACCCCAAAAAAGAACAGGTTCATGCCAAAAAATAGAAGAAAACCCCAAATAACATAGATCCACCCCAAAACCACCCTAAACCTACCTGATGTTCTCCAAAACCCACAATGTACCCTTTTCAACCATGATGACCATGGAAAACCCAATGAAACACAACGGAGACCCCAAAACACGTCCAAAACACCCCAAAAAATATCGGCATCACCCCCAAATCTGGAAGAAAACACGCCAAAACCATAGATCCACCCCAAAACCACCCTAAACCTACCTGATCTTCTCCAAAACCCACAATGTACCCTTTTCCACCATGATGACCAACGAGAACCCAACAAAACCCAACGGAGACCCCAAAACACGTCAAAAACAACACAAAAAATATCGGCATCACCCCCAAATCTGGAAGAAAATAAGCCAAAACCATAGATCCACCCCAAAACCACCCTAAACCTACCTGATCTTCTCCAAAACCCACAATCCACTCCTATTTAACATAATGACCAACAAGAACACAACAAAACCCAACGGAGACCCCAAAACACATCAAAAACACCCCAAAAAAGAACAGGTTCATGCCAAAAAATAGAAGAAAACCCCAAATACCATAGATCCACCCCAAAGACACCCTAAACCTACCTGATCTTCTCCAAAACCCACAATGTACACTTTTCCACCATGATGACAAATGAGAACGCAAATAAACCCAACAGAGACCCCAAAACATGTCAAAAACAGCACAAAAAATATCGGCATCACCCCCAAATCTGGAAGAAAATACGTCAAAACCATAGATCCACCCCAAAACCACACTAAACCTACCTGATCTTCTCCAAAACCCACAATCCACACCTATTTAACATAATGACCAACAAGAACACAACAAAACCTAATGGAGACCCCAAAACACGTCAAAAACAACACAAAAAATATAGGCATCACCCCCAAAACTGGAAGAAAATACACCAAAACCATAGATCCACCCCCAAACCACCCTAAACCTACCTGATCTTCTCCAAAACCCACAATTTACACTTTTCCACCATGATGACCAACGAGAACCCAACAAAACCCAACAGAGACCCCAAAAACCTTAAAAAACACCCCAAACAAGAACGGCATCAACCCCAAAACTGAAAGAAAATACGCCAAAAACATAGATCCACCCAAAAACCACCCTAAACCTACCTGAAGTTCTCCAAAACCCACAATCCACACCTATTTAACAGAAAGACCAACAGGAACACAACAAAACCCAACGGAGACCCCAAAACACATCAAAAACACCCCAAAACAGAACAGGTTCATGCCAAAAAATAGAAGAAAACCCCAAATACCATAGATCCACCTCAAAGACACCCTAAACCTACCTGATGTTCTCCTAATCCCAAAGCACACTCCCAACCAACATAAAACACATTAGGAACTCAACGAAACGCAACGGAAACCCCAAAACACTTCAAAATCACCCGAAGAAAGGAGAGGATCACTCCCCCAAAAAGAAGAAAACCCCAAATACCATGAATCCACGTGAAAACTCCCCCTAAACCTACCTGAAGTTCTCCAAAACCCACAATTTACCCTTTTACAACACGATGACCATGGAAAACCAAATGACACACAACGGAGACCCCAAAACATTTCAAAAACGACACAAAAAGTCCAGGATCATCCCCCCCACCCCCACCACCCCCCAAAAAAAAAAAAAAAAAAAAAAAACTGAATACCATATATCCACCCCAAAACCACCCTAAACCTACCTGATGTTCTCCAAAACCCACAATTTACAATTTTCCACCATGATGACCAACAAGAACACAACAAAACCCAACGGAGACCCCAAAACACATCAAAAACACCCCAAAAAAGAACAGGTTCATGCCAAAAAATAGAAGAAAACCCCAAATAACATAGATCCACCCCAAAGACACCCTAAACCTACCTGATGTTCTCCAAAACCCACAATGTACCCTTTTCAACCATGATGACCATGGAAAACCCAATGAAACACAACGGAGACCCCAAAACACGTCCAAAACACCCCAAAAAATATCGGCATCACCCCCAAATCTGGAAGAAAATACGCCAAAACCATAGATCCACCCCAAAACCACCCTAAACCTACCTGATCTTCTCCAAAACCCACTATATACCCATTTTCTACCATGATGACCAACGAGAACCCAACAAAACCAAACAGAGACCCCAAAAACCTTAAAAAACACCCCAAACAAGAATGGCATCACACCCAAAACATGAAGAAAATACGCCAAAACCATAGATCCACCCCAAAACCACCCTAAACCTACCTGAAGTTCTCCAAAACCCACAATCCACACCTATTTAACATAATGACCAACAAGAACACAACAAAACCTAATGGAGACCCCAAAACACGTCAAAAACACCCCAAAAAATATCGGCATCACCCCCAAAACTGGAAGAAAATCCCCCAAAACCATAGATCCACCCCAAAACCACCCTAAACCTACCTGATCTTCTCCAAAACCCACAATTTACACTTTTCCACCATGATGACCAACGAGAACACAACAAAACCCAACGGAGACCCCAAAACACGTCCAAAACAACCCAGAAAAGAACAGGATCACGCCAAAAAATAGAAGAAAACCCCAAATACCATAGATCCACCCCAAAGACACCCTAAACCTACCTGATGTTCTCCTAATCCCAAAGCACACTCCCAACCAACATAAAACACATTAGGAACTCAACGAAACGCAACGGAAACCCCAAAACACTTCAAAATCACCCGAAGAAAGGAGAGGATCACTCCCCCAAAAAGAAGAAAACCCCAAATACCATGAATCCACGTGAAAACTCCCCCTAAACCTACCTGAAGTTCTCCAAAACCCACAATTTACCCTTTTACAACACGATGACCATGGAAAACCAAATGACACACAACGGAGACCCCAAAACATTTCAAAAACAACACAAAAAGTCCAGGATCATCCCCCCCAAACCCACCACCACCCAAAAAAAAAAAATAAAAAAACTGAATACCATATATCCACCCCAAAACCACCCTAAACCTACCTGAAGTTCTCCAAAACCCACAATTTACAATTTTCCACCATGATGACCAACAAGAACACAACAAAACCCAACGGAGACCCCAAAACACATCAAAAACACCCCAAAAAAGAACAGGTTCATGCCAAAAAATAGAAGAAAACCCCAAATAACATAGATCCACCCCAAAGACACCCTAAACCTACCTGATGTTCTCCAAAACCCACAATGTACCCTTTTCCACCATGATGACCAACGAGAACACAACAAAACACAACGGAAACCACAAAACACGTCCAAAACACCCCAAAAAATATCGGCATCACCCCCAAAACTGGAAGAAAATACGCCAAAACCATAGATCCACCCCAAAACCACACTAAACCTACCTGATCTTCTCCAAAACCCACAATTTACCCTTTTCCACCATGATGACCATGGAAAACCCAATGAAACACAACGGAGACCCCAAAACACGTCAAAAACAACACAAAAAATATCGGCATCACCCCCAAATCTGGAAGAAAATAAGCCAAAACCATAGATCCACCCCAAAACCACCCTAAACCTACCTGATCTTCTCCAAAACCCACAATCCACTCCTATTTAACATAATGACCAACAAGAACACAACAAAACCCAACGGAGACCCCAAAACACATCAAAAACACCCCAAAAAAGAACAGGTTCATGCCAAAAAATAGAAGAAAACCCCAAATACCATAGATCCACCCCAAAGACACCCTAAACCTACCTGATCTTCTCCAAAACCCACAATGTACCCTTTTCCACCATGATGACAAATGAGAACGCAAATAAACCCAACAGAGACCCCAAAACATGTCAAAAACAGCACAAAAAATATCGGCATCACCCCCAAATCTGGAAGAAAATACGCCAAAACCATAGATCCACCCCAAAACCACCCTAAACCTACCTGATCTTCTCCAAAACCCACAATCCACACCTATTTAACATAATGACAAACAAGAACACAACAAAACCTAATGGAGACCCCAAAACACGTCAAAAACACCCCAAAAAATATCGGCATCACCCCCAAAACTGGAAGAAAATACGCCAAAACCATAGATCCACCCCAAAACCACACTAAACCTACCTGATCTTCTCCAAAACCCACAATTTACCCGTTTCCACCATGATGACCAACGAGAACCCAACAAAACCCAACAGAGACCCCAAAAACCTTAAAAAACACCCCAAAAAAGAACGGCATCACTCCCAAAACTGAAAGAAAATCCCCCAAAACAATAGATCCACCCCAAAACCACCCTAAACCTACCTGATCTTCTCCAAAACCCACAATCCACACCTATTTAACATAATGACAAACAAGAACACAACAAAACCTAATGGAGACCCCAAAACACGTCAAAAACACCCCAAAAAATATCGGCATCACCCCCAAAACTGGAAGAAAATACACCAAAACCATAGATCCACCCCCAAACCACCCTAAACCTACCTGATCTTCTCCAAAACCCACAATTTACCCTTTTCCACCATGATGACCAACGAGAACCCAACAAAACCAAACAGAGACCCCAAAAACCTTAAAAAACACCCCAAACAATAATGGCATCAACCCCAAAACTGAAAGAAAATACGCCAAAAACATAGATCCACCCAAAAACCACCCTAAACCTACCTGAAGTTCTACAAAACCCACAATCCACACCTATTTAACAGAAAGACCAACAGGAACACAACAAAACCCAACGGAGACCCCAAAACACGTCAAATACACCCAAAAAAAAAGAACAGGATCACGCCAAAAAATAGAAGAAAACCCCAAATACCATAGATCCACCCCAAAGACACCCTAAACCTACCTGATGTTCTCCTAATCCCAAAGCACACTCCCAACCAACATAAAACACATTAGGAACTCAACGAAACGCAACGGAAACCCCAAAACACTTCAAAATCACCCGAAGAAAGGAGAGGATCACTCCCCCAAAAAGAAGAAAACCCCAAATACCATGAATCCACGTGAAAACTCCCCCTAAACCTACCTGAAGTTCTCCAAAACCCACAATTTACCCTTTTACAACACGATGACCATGGAAAACCCAATGAAACACAATGGAGACCCCAAAACACGTCAAAAACAACACAAAAAGTCCAGGATCATCCCCCCCCCCCATCCCCAAACAAAAAAAAAAACTGAATACCATAGATCCACCCCAAAACCACCCTAAACCTACATGATGTTCTCTAAAACCCACAATTTACCCTTTTCCACCATGATGACCAACGAGAACACAACAAAAAAAAACAGAGACCCCAAAAACCTTAAAAAACACCCCAAACAAGAATGGCATCACACCCAAAACTGGAAGAAAATACGCCAAAACCATAGATCCACCCCAAAACCACCCTAAACCTACCTGATGTTCTCCAAAACCCACAATTTACCCTTTTCCACCATTATGACCATGGAAAACCCAATGAAACACAACGGAGACCCCAAAACACGTCCAAAACACCCCAAAAAATATCGGCATCACCCCCAAAACTGGAAGAAAATCCCCCAAAACCATAGATCCACCCCAAAACCACCCTAAACCTACCTGATCTTTTCCAAAACCCACAATCCACTCCTATTTAACATAATGACCAACAAGAACACAACAAAACCCAACGGAGACCCCAAAACACATCAAAAACACCCCAAAAAAGAACAGGTTCATGCCAAAAAATAGAAGAAAACCCCAAATACCATAGATCCACCCCAAAGACACCCTAAACCTACCTGATGTTCTCCAAAACCCACAATGTACACTTTTCCACCATTATGACCAACGAGAACCCAACAAAACCAAACAGAGACCCCAAAATCCTTAAAAAACACCCCAAACAAGAATGGCATCACCCCCAAAACTGGAAGAAAATCCCCCAAAACCATAGATCCACCCCAAAACCACCCTAAACCTACCTGATCTTCTCCAAAACCCACAATCCACACCTATTTAACATAATGACCAACAAGAACACAACAAAACCTAATGGAGACCCCAAAACACGTCAAAAACACCCCAAAAAATATCGGCATCACCCCCAAAACTGGAAGAAAATACGCCAAAACCATAGATCCACCCCAAAACCACACTAAACCTACCTGATGTTCTCTAAAACCCACAATTTACCCTTTTCCACCATGATGACCAACGAGAACCCAACAAAACCCAACAGAGACCCCAAAAACCTTAAAAAACACCCCAAACAAGAACGGCATCACCCCCAAAACTGGAAGAAAATCCCCCAAAACCATAGATCCACCCCAAAACCACCCTAAACCTACCTGAAGTTCTCCAAAACCCACAATCCACACCTATTTAACAGAAAGACCAACAGGAACACAACAAAACCCAACGGAGACCCCAAAACACGTCAAATACACCCAAAAAAAAAGAACAGGATCACGCCAAAAAATAGAAGAAAACACCAAATACCATAGATCCACCCCAAAGACACCCTAAACCTACCTGATGTTCTCCTAATCCCAAAGCACACTCCCAACCAACATAAAACACATTAGGAACTCAACGAAACGCAACGGAAACCCCAAAACACTTCAAAATCACCCGAAGAAAGGAGAGGATCACTCCCCCAAAACGAAGAAAACCCCAAATACCATGAATCCACGTGAAAACTCCCCCTAAACCTACCTGAAGTTCTCCAAAACCCACAATTTACCCTTTTACAACACGATGACCATGGAAAACCCAATGAAACACAACGGAGACCCCAAAACACGTCAAAAACAACACAAAAAGTCCAGGATCATCCCCCCCCCCCCCCCTCCCCAAACAAAAAAAAAAACTGAATACCATAGATCCACCCCAAAACCACCCTAAACCTACATGATGTTCTCTAAAACCCACAATTTACACTTTTCCACCATGATGACCAACGAGAACCCAACAAAAAAAAACAGAGACCCCAAAAACCTTAAAAAACACCCCAAACAAGAATGGCATCACACCCAAAACTGGAAGAAAATCCCCAAAAACCATAGATCCACCCCAAAACCACCCTAAACCTACCTGATCTTCTCCAAAACCCACAATCCACACCTATTTAACATAATGACCAACAAGAACACAACAAAACCTAATGGAGACCCCAAAACACGTCAAAAACACCCCAAAAAATATCGGCATCACCCCCAAAACTGGAAGAAAATACACCAAAACCATAGATCCACCCCAAAACCACACTAAACCTACCTGATGTTCTCTAAAACCCACAATTTACCCTTTTCCACCATGATGACCAACGAGAACCCAACAAAACCCAACAGAGACCCCAAAAACCTTAAAAAACACCCCAAACAAGAACGGCATCACCCCCAAAACTGAAAGAAAATCCCCCAAAACCATAGATCCACCCCAAAACCACCCTAAACCTACCTGAAGTTCTCCAAAACCCACAATCCACACCTATTTAACAGAAAGACCAACAGGAACACAACAAAACCCAACGGAGACCCCAAAACACGTCAAATACACCCAAAAAAAAAGAACAGGATCACGCCAAAAAATAGAAGAAAACCCCAAATACCATAGATCCACCCCAAAGACACCCTAAACCTACCTGATGTTCTCCTAATCCCAAAGCACACTCCCAACCAACATAAAACACATTAGGAACTCAACGAAACGCAACGGAAACTCCTAAACACTTCAAAATCACCCGAAGAAAGGAGAGGATCACTCCCCCAAAACGAAGAAAACCCCAAATACCATGAATCCACGTGAAAACTCCCCCTAAACCTACCTGAAGTTCTCCAAAACCCACAATTTACCCTTTTACAACACGATGACCATGGAAAACCCAATGAAACACAACGGAGACCCCAAAACACGTCAAAAACAACACAAAAAGTCCAGGATCATCCCCCCCCCCCCTCCCCAAACAAAAAAAAAAACTGAATACCATAGATCCACCCCAAAACCACCCTAAACCTACATGATGTTCTCTAAAACCCACAATTTACCCTTTTCCACCATGATGACCAACGAGAACACAACAAAAAAAAACAGAGACCCCAAAAACCTTAAAAAACACCCCAAACAAGAATGGCATCACACCCAAAACTGGAAGAAAATCCCCAAAAACCATAGATCCACCCCAAAACCACCCTAAACCTACCTGATCTTCTCCAAAACCCACAATTTACCCTTTTCCACCATGATGACCATGGAAAACCCAATGAAACACAACGGAGACCCCAAAACACGTCAAAAACACCCCAAAAAATATCGGCATCACCCCCATATCTGGAAGAAAATCCCCCAAAACCATAGATCCACCCCAAAACCACCCTAAACCTACCTGATCTTCTCCAAAATCCACAATCCACTCCTATTTAACATAATGACCAACAAGAACACAACAAAACCCAACGGAGACCCCAAAACACATCAAAAACACCCCAAAACAGAACAGGTTCATGCCAAAAAATAGAAGAAAACCCCAAATACCATAGATCCACCTCAAAGACACCCTAAACCTACCTGATGTTCTCCTAATCCCAAAGCACACTCCCAACCAACATAAAACACATTAGGAACTCAACGAAACGCAACGGAAACCCCAAAACACTTCAAAATCACCCGAAGAAAGGAGAGGATCACTCCCCCAAAAAGAAGAAAACCCCAAATACCATGAATCCACGTGAAAACTCCCCCTAAACCTACCTGAAGTTCTCCAAAACCCACAATTTACCCTTTTACAACACGATGACCATGGAAAACCAAATGACACACAACGGAGACCCCAAAACATTTCAAAAACAACACAAAAAGTCCAGGATCATCCCCCCCACCCCCACAACCCCCCCAAAAAAAAAAAAAAAAAAAAAACTGAATACCATATATCCACCCCAAAACCACCCTAAACCTACCTGATGTTCTCCAAAACCCACAATTTACAATTTTCCACCATGATGACCAACAAGAAAACAACAAAACCCAACGGAGACCCCAAAACACATCAAAAACACCCCAAAAAAGAACAGGTTCATGCCAAAAAATAGAAGAAAACCCCAAATAACATAGATCCACCCCAAAGACACCCTAAACCTACCTGATGTTCTCCAAAACCCACAATGTACCCTTTTCCACCATGATGACCAACGAGAACACAACAAAACCCAACGGAGACCCCAAAACACGTCCAAAACACCACAAAAAATATCGGCATCACCCCCAAAACTGGAAGAAAATACGCCAAAACCATAGATCCACCCCAAAACCACCCTAAACCTACCTGATGTTCTCCAAAACCCACAATTTACCCTTTTCCACCATGATGACCATGGAAAACCCAATGAAACACAACGGAGACCCCAAAACACGTCCAAAACACCCCAAAAAATATCGGCATCACCCCCAAAACTGGAAGAAAATCCCCCAAAACCATAGATCCACCCCAAAACCACCCTAAACCTACCTGATCTTCTCCAAAACCCACAATCCACTCCTATTTAACATAATGACCAACAAGAACACAACAAAACCCAACGGAGACCCCAAAACACATCAAAAACACCCCAAAAAAGAACAGGTTCATGCCAAAAAATAGAAGAAAACCCCAAATACCATAGATCCACCCCAAAGACACCCTAAACCTACCTGATGTTCTCCAAAACCCACAATGTACACTTTTCCACCATTATGACCAACGAGAACCCAACAAAACCAAACAGAGACCCCAAAATCCTTAAAAAACACCCCAAACAAGAATGGCATCACCCCCAAAACTGGAAGAAAATCCCCCAAAACCATAGATCCACCCCAAAACCACCCTAAACCTACCTGATCTTCTCCAAAACCCACAATCCACACCTATTTAACATAATGACCAACAAGAACACAACAAAACCTAATGGAGACCCCAAAACACGTCAAAAACACCCCAAAAAATATCGGCATCACCCCCAAAACTGGAAGAAAATACGCCAAAACCATAGATCCACCCCAAAACCACACTAAACCTACCTGATGTTCTCTAAAACCCACAATTTACCCTTTTCCACCATGATGACCAACGAGAACCCAACAAAACCCAACAGAGACCCCAAAAACCTTAAAAAACACCCCAAACAAGAACGGCATCAACCCCAAAACTGAAAGAAAATACGCCAAAAACATAGATCCACCCAAAAACCACCCTAAACCTACCTGAAGTTCTCCAAAACCCACAATCCACACCTATTTAACAGAAAGACCAACAGGAACACAACAAAACCCAACGGAGACCCCAAAACACGTCAAATACACCCAAAAAAAAAGAACAGGATCACGCCAAAAAATAGAAGAAAACCCCAAATACCATAGATCCACCCCAAAGACACCCTAAACCTACCTGATGTTCTCCTAATCCCAAAGCACACTCCCAACCAACATAAAACACATTAGGAACTCAACGAAACGCAACGGAAACCCCAAAACACTTCAAAATCACCCGAAGAAAGGAGAGGATCACTCCCCCAAAAAGAAGAAAACCCCAAATACCATGAATCCACGTGAAAACTCCCCCTAAACCTACCTGAAGTTCTCCAAAACCCACAATTTACCCTTTTACAACACGATGACCATGGAAAACCAAATGACACACAACGGAGACCCCAAAACATTTCAAAAACAACACAAAAAGTCCAGGATCATCCCCCCCAACCCCACCACCACCCAAAAAAAAAAATAAAAAAACTGAATACCATATATCCACCCCAAAACCACCCTAAACCTACCTGATGTTCTCCAAAACCCACAATTTACAATTTTCCACCATGATGACCAACAAGAACACAACAAAACCCAACGGAGACCCCAAAACACATCAAAAACACCCCAAAAAAGAACAGGTTCATGCCAAAAAAATAGAAGAAAACCCCAAATAACATAGATCCACCCCAAAACCACCCTAAACCTACCTGATGTTCTCCAAAACCCACAATGTACCCTTTTCCACCATGATGACCAACGAGAACACAACAAAACCCAACGGAGACCCCAAAACACGTCCAAAACACCCCAAAAAATATCGGCATCACCCCCAAATCTGGAAGAAAATACGCCAAAACCATAGATCCACCCCAAAACCACCCTAAACCTACCTGATCTTCTCCAAAACCCACAATTTACACTTTTCCACCATGATGACAAACGAGAACCCAACAAAACCCAACGGAGACCCCAAAACACGTCAAAAACAACACAAAAAATATCGGCATCACCCCCAAATCTGGAAGAAAATAAGCCAAAACCATAGATCCACCCAAAAACCACCCTAAACCTACCTGATCTTCTCCAAAACCCACAATCCACTCCTATTTAACATAATGACCAACAAGAACACAACAAAACCCAACGGAGACCCCAAAACACATCAAAAACACCCCAAAAAAGAACAGGTTCATGCCAAAAAATAGAAGAAAACCCCAAATACCATAGATCCACCCCAAAGACACCCTAAACCTACCTGATCTTCTCCAAAACCCACAATGTACCCTTTTCCACCATGATGACAAATGAGAACGCAAATAAACCCAACAGAGACGCCAAAACATGTCAAAAACAGCACAAAAAATATCGGCATCACCCCCAAAACTGGAAGAAAATACGCCAAAACCATAGATCCACCCCAAAACCACCCTAAACCTACCTGATCTTCTCCAAAACCCACAATCCACACCTATTTAACATAATGACCAACAAGAACACAACAAAACCTAATGGAGACCCCAAAACACGTCAAAAACACCCCAAAAAATATAGGCATCACCCCCAAAACTGGAAGAAAATACACCAAAACCATAGATCCACCCCCAAACCACCCTAAACCTACCTGATCTTCTCCAAAACCCACAATTTACACTTTTCCACCATGATGACCAACGAGAACCCAACAAAACCCAACAGAGACCCCAAAAACCTTAAAAAACACCCCAAACAAGAACGGCATCAACCCCAAAACTGAAAGAAAATACGCCAAAAACATAGATCCACCCAAAAACCACCCTAAACCTACCTGAAGTTCTCCAAAACCCACAATCCACACCTATTTAACAGAAAGACCAACAGGAACACAACAAAACCCAACGGAGACCCCAAAACACGTCAAATACACCCAAAAAAAAAGAACAGGATCACGCCAAAAAATAGAAGAAAACCCCAAATACCATAGATCCACCCTAAAGACACCCTAAACCTACCTGATGTTCTCCTAATCCCAAAGCACACTCCCAACCAACATAAAACACATTAGGAACTCAACGAAACGCAACGGAAACCCCAAAACACTTCAAAATCACCCGAAGAAAGGAGAGGATCACTCCCCCAAAAGAAGAAAACCCCAAATACCATGAATCCACGTGAAAACTCCCCCTAAACCTACCTGAAGTTCTCCAAAACCCACAATTTACCCTTTTACAACACGATGACCATGGAAAACCCAATGAAACACAACGGAGACCCCAAAACACGTCAAAAACAACACAAAAAGTCCAGGATCATCCCCCCCCCCCCCTCCCCAAACAAAAAAAAAAACTGAATACCATAGATCCAACCCAAAACCACCCTAAACCTACATGATGTTCTCTAAAACCCACAATTTACACTTTTCCACCATGATGACCAACGAGAACACAACAAAACAAAACAGAGACCCCAAAAACCTTAAAAAACACCCCAAACAAGAATGGCATCACACCCAAAACTGGAAGAAAATCCCCAAAAACCATAGATCCACCCCAAAACCACCCTAAACCTACCTGATGTTCTCCAAAACCCACAATTTACAATTTTCCACCATGATGACCAACAAGAACACAACAAAACCCAACGGAGACCCCAAAACACATCAAAAACACCCCAAAAAAGAACAGGTTCATGCCAAAAAAATAGAAGAAAACCCCAAATACCATAGATCCACCCCAAAGACACCCTAAACCTACCTGATGTTCTCCAAAACCCACAATGTACCCTTTTCCACCATGATGACCAACGAGAACACAACAAAACCCAACGGAGACCCCAAAACACGTCCAAAACACCCCAAAAAATATCGGCATCACCCCCAAATCTGGAAGAAAATACGCCAAAACCATAGATCCACCCCAAAACCACCCTAAACCTACCTGATCTTCTCCAAAACCCACAATTTACACTTTTCCACCATGATGACAAACGAGAACCCAACAAAACCCAACGGAGACCCCAAAACACGTCAAAAACAACACAAAAAATATCGGCATCACCCCCAAATCTGGAAGAAAATAAGCCAAAACCATAGATCCACCCAAAAACCACCCTAAACCTACCTGATCTTCTCCAAAACCCACAATCCACTCCTATTTAACATAATGACCAACAAGAACACAACAAAACCCAACGGAGACCCCAAAACACATCAAAAACACCCCAAAAAAGAACAGGTTCATGCCAAAAAATAGAAGAAAACCCCAAATACCATAGATCCACCCCAAAGACACCCTAAACCTACCTGATCTTCTCCAAAACCCACAATGTACCCTTTTCCACCATGATGACAAATGAGAACGCAAATAAACCCAACAGAGACGCCAAAACATGTCAAAAACAGCACAAAAAATATCGGCATCACCCCCAAAACTGGAAGAAAATACGCCAAAACCATAGATCCACCCCAAAACCACCCTAAACCTACCTGATCTTCTCCAAAACCCACAATCCACACCTATTTAACATAATGACCAACAAGAACACAACAAAACCTAATGGAGACCCCAAAACACGTCAAAAACACCCCAAAAATATAGGCATCACCCCCAAAACTGGAAGAAAATACACCAAAACCATAGATCCACCCCCAAACCACCCTAAACCTACCTGATCTTCTCCAAAACCCACAATTTACACTTTTCCACCATGATGACCAACGAGAACCCAACAAAACCCAACAGAGACCCCAAAAACCTTAAAAAACACCCCAAACAAGAACGGCATCAACCCCAAAACTGAAAGAAAATACGCCAAAAACATAGATCCACCCAAAAACCACCCTAAACCTACCTGAAGTTCTCCAAAACCCACAATCCACACCTATTTAACAGAAAGACCAACAGGAACACAACAAAACCCAACGGAGACCCCAAAACACGTCAAATACACCCAAAAAAAAAGAACAGGATCACGCCAAAAAATAGAAGAAAACCCCAAATACCATAGATCCACCCTAAAGACACCCTAAACCTACCTGATGTTCTCCTAATCCCAAAGCACACTCCCAACCAACATAAAACACATTAGGAACTCAACGAAACGCAACGGAAACCCCAAAACACTTCAAAATCACCCGAAGAAAGGAGAGGATCACTCCCCCAAAAAGAAGAAAACCCCAAATACCATGAATCCACGTGAAAACTCCCCCTAAACCTACCTGAAGTTCTCCAAAACCCACAATTTACCCTTTTACAACACGATGACCATGGAAAACCCAATGAAACACAACGGAGACCCCAAAACACGTCAAAAACAACACAAAAAGTCCAGGATCATCCCCCCCCCCCCCCCCCCAAACAAAAAAAAAAACTGAATACCATAGATCCAACCCAAAACCACCCTAAACCTACATGATGTTCTCTAAAACCCACAATTTACACTTTTCCACCATGATGACCAACGAGAACACAACAAAACAAAACAGAGACCCCAAAAACCTTAAAAAACACCCCAAACAAGAATGGCATCACACCCAAAACTGGAAGAAAATCCCCAAAAACCATAGATCCACCCCAAAACCACCCTAAACCTACCTGATGTTCTCCAAAACCCACAATTTACCCTTTTCCACCATGATGACCATGGAAAACCCAATGAAACACAACGGAGACCCCAAAACACGTCCAAAACACCCCAAAAAATATCGGCATCACCCCCAAAACTGGAAGAAAATCCCCCAAAACCATAGATCCACCCCAAAACCACCCTAAACCTACCTGATCTTCTCCAAAATCCACAATCCACTCCTATTTAACATAATGACCAACAAGAACACAACAAAACCCAACGGAGACCCCAAAACACATCAAAAACACCCCAAAACAGAACAGGTTCATGCCAAAAAATAGAAGAAAACCCCAAATACCATAGATCCACCTCAAAGACACCCTAAACCTACCTGATGTTCTCCTAATCTCAAAGCACACTCCCAACCAACATAAAACACATTAGGAACTCAACGAAACGCAACGGAAACCCCAAAACACTTCAAAATCACCCGAAGAAAGGAGAGGATCACTCCCCCAAAAAGAAGAAAACCCCAAATACCATGAATCCACGTGAAAACTCCCCCTAAACCTACCTGAAGTTCTCCAAAACCCACAATTTACCCTTTTACAACACGATGACCATGGAAAACCAAATGACACACAACGGAGACCCCAAAACATTTCAAAAACAACACAAAAAGTCCAGGATCAACCCCCCCACCCCCACCACCCCCCAAAAAAAAAAAAAAAAAAAAAAAAACTGAATACCATATATCCACCCCAAAACCACCCTAAACCTACCTGATGTTCTCCAAAACCCACAATTTACAATTTTCCACCATGATGACCAACAAGAACACAACAAAACCCAACGGAGACCCCAAAACACATCAAAAACACCCCAAAAAAGAACAGGTTCATGCCAAAAAATAGAAGAAAACCCCAAATAACATAGATCCATCCCAAAGACACCCTAAACCTACCTGATGTTCTCCAAAACCCACAATGTACCCTTTTCCACCATGATGACCATGGAAAACCCAATGAAACCCAACGGAGACCCCAAAACACGTCCAAAACACCCCAAAAAATATCGGCATCACCCCCAAAACTGGAAGAAAATACGCCAAAACCATAGATCCACCCCAAAACCACCCTAAACCTACCTGATCTTCTCCAAAACCCACAATTTACCCTTTTCCACCATGATGACCATGGAAAACCCAATGAAACACAACGGAGACCCCAAAACACGTCAAAAACAACACAAAAAATATCGGCATCACCCCCAAATCTGGAAGAAAATACGCCAAAACCATAGATCCACCCCAAAACCACCCTAAACCTACCTGATCTTCTCCAAAACCCACAATCCACTCCTATTTAACATAATGACCAACAAGAACACAACAAAACCCAACGGAGACCCCAAAACACATCAGAAACACCCCAAAAAAGAACAGGTTCATGCCAAAAAATAGAAGAAAACCCCAAATACCATAGATCCACCCCAAAGACACCCTAAACCTACCTGATCTTCTCCAAAACCCACAATGTACCCTTTTCCACCATGATGACAAATGAGAACGCAAATAAACCCAACAGAGACCCCAAAACATGTCAAAAACAGCACAAAAAATATCGGCATCACCCCCAAATCTGGAAGAAAATACGCCAAAACCATAGATCCACCCCAAAACCACCCTAAACCTACCTGATCTTCTCCAAAACCCACAATCCACACCTATTTAACATAATGACCAACAAGAACACAACAAAACCTAATGGAGACCCCAAAACACGTCAAAAACACCCCAAAAAATATCGGCATCACCCCCAAAACTGGAAGAAAATACGCCAAAACCATAGATCCACCCCAAAACCACACTAAACCTACCTGATCTTCTCCAAAACCCACAATTTACCCGTTTCCATCATGATGACCTACGAGAACCCAACAAAACCAAACAGAGACCCCAAAAACCTTAAAAAACACCCCAAAAAAGAACGGCATCACCCCCAAAACTGAAAGAAAATCCCCCAAAACCATAGATCCACCCCAAAACCACCCTAAACCTACCTGAAGTTCTCCAAAACCCACAATCCACACCTATTTAACATAATGACAAACAAGAACACAACAAAACCTAATGGAGACCCCAAAACACGTCAAAAACACCCCAAAAAATATCGGCATCACCCCCAAAACTGGAAGAAAATACACCAAAACCATAGATCCACCCCCAAACCACCCTAAACCTACCTGATCTTCTCCAAAACCCACAATTTACCCTTTTCCACCATGATGACCAACGAGAACCCAACAAAACCCAACAGAGACCCCAAAAACCTTAAAAAACACCCCAAACAATAATGGCATCAACCCCAAAACTGAAAGAAAATACGCCAAAAACATAGATCCACCCAAAAACCACCCTAAACCTACCTGAAGTTCTCCAAAACCCACAATCCACACCTATTTAACAGAAAGACCAACAGGAACACAACAAAACCCAACGGAGACCCCAAAACACGTCAAATACACCCAAAAAAAAAGAACAGGATCACGCCAAAAAATAGAAGAAAACCCCAAATACCATAGATCCACCCCAAAGACACCCTAAACCTACCTGATGTTCTCCTAATCCCAAAGCACACTCCCAACCAACATAAAACACATTAGGAACTCAACGAAACGCAACGGAAACCCCTAAACACTTCAAAATCACCCGAAGAAAGGAGAGGATCACTCCCCCAAAAAGAAGAAAACCCCAAATACCATGAATCCACGTGAAAACTCCCCCTAAACCTACCTGAAGTTCTCCAAAACCCACAATTTACCCTTTTACAACACGATGACCATGGAAAACCCAATGAAACACAACGGAGACCCCAAAACACGTCAAAAACAACACAAAAAGTCCAGGATCATCCCCCCCCCCCCCTCCCCAAACAAAAAAAAAACTGAATACCATAGATCCACCCCAAAACCACCCTAAACCTACCTGATGTTCTCTAAAACCCACAATTTACCCTTTTCCACCATGATGACCAACGAGAACCCAACAAAACAAAACAGAGACCCCAAAAACCTTAAAAAACACCCCAAACAAGAATGGCATCACACCCAAAACTGGAAGAAAATACGCCAAAACCATAGATCCACCCCAAAACCACCCTAAACCTACCTGATGTTCTCCAAAACCCACAATTTACCCTTTTCCACCATGATGACCATGGAAAACCCAATGAAACACAACGGAGACCCCAAAACACGTCCAAAACACCCCAAAAAATATCGGCATCACCCCCAAAACTGGAAGAAAATCCCCCAAAACCATAGATCCACCCCAAAACCACCCTAAACCTACCTGATCTTCTCCAAAACCCACAATCCACTCCTATTTAACATAATGACCAACAAGAACACAACAAAACCCAACGGAGACCCCAAAACACATCAAAAACACCCCAAAAAAGAACAGGTTCATGCCAAAAAATAGAAGAAAACCCCAAATACCATAGATCCACCCCAAAGACACCCTAAACCTACCTGATGTTCTCCAAAACCCACAATGTACACTTTTCCACCATTATGACCAACGAGAACCCAACAAAACCAAACAGAGACCCAAAAATCCTTAAAAAACACCCCAAACAAGAATGGCATCACCCCCAAAACTGGAAGAAAATCCCCCAAAACCATAGATCCACCCCAAAACCACCCTAAACCTACCTGATCTTCTCCAAAACCCACAATCCACACCTATTTAACATAATGACAAACAAGAACACAACAAAACCTAATGGAGACCCCAAAACACGTCAAAAACACCCCAAAAAATATCGGCATCACCCCCAAAACTGGAAGAAAATACGCCAAAACCATAGATCCACCCCAAAACCACCCTAAACCTACCTGATGTTCTCTAAAACCCACAATTTACCCTTTTCCACCATGATGACCAACGAGAACCCAACAAAACCCAACAGAGACCCCAAAAACCTTAAAAAACACCCCAAACAAGAACGGCATCACCCCCAAAACTGAAAGAAAATCCCCCAAAACCATAGATCCACCCCAAAACCACCCTAAACCTACCTGAAGTTCTCCAAAACCCACAATCCACACCTATTTAACAGAAAGACCAACAGGAACACAACAAAACCCAACGGAGACCCCAAAACACGTCAAATACACCCAAAAAAAAAGAACAGGATCACGCCAAAAAATAGAAGAAAACCCCAAATACCATAGATCCACCCCAAAGACACCCTAAACCTACCTGATGTTCTCCTAATCCCAAAGCACACTCCCAACCAACATAAAACACATTAGGAACTCAACGAAACGCAACGGAAACCCCAAAACACTTCAAAATCACCCGAAGAAAGGAGAGGATCACTCCCCCAAAAAGAAGAAAACCCCAAATACCATGAATCCACGTGAAAACTCCCCCTAAACCTACCTGAAGTTCTCCAAAACCCACAATTTACCCTTTTACAACACGATGACCATGGAAAACCCAATGAAACACAACGGAGACCCCAAAACACGTCAAAAACAACACAAAAAGTCCAGGATCATCCCCCCCCCCCCCTCCCCAAACAAAAAAAAAAACTGAATACCATAGATCCACCCCAAATCCACCCTAAATCTACATGATGTTCTCTAAAACCCACAATTTACCCTTTTCCACCATGATGACCAACGAGAACACAACAAAAAAAAACAGAGACCCCAAAAACCTTAAAAAACACCCCAAACAAGAATGGCATCACACCCAAAACTGGAAGAAAATCCCCAAAAACCATAGATCCACCCCAAAACCACCCTAAACCTACCTGATCTTCTCCAAAACCCACAATTTACCCTTTTCCACCATGATGACCATGGAAAACCCAATGAAACACAACGGAGACCCCAAAACACGTCAAAAACACCCCAAAAAATATCGGCATCACCCCCATATCTGGAAGAAAATCCCCCAAAACCATAGATCCACCCCAAAACCACCCTAAACCTACCTGATCTTCTCCAAAATCCACAATCCACTCCTATTTAACATAATGACCAACAAGAACACAACAAAACCCAACGGAGACCCCAAAACACATCAAAAACACCCCAAAACAGAACAGGTTCATGCCAAAAAATAGAAGAAAACCCCAAATACCATAGATCCACCTCAAAGACACCCTAAACCTACCTGATGTTCTCCTAATCCCAAAGCACACTCCCAACCAACATAAAACACATTAGGAACTCAACGAAACGCAACGGAAACCCCAAAACACTTCAATATCACCCGAAGAAAGGAGAGGATCACTCCCCCAAAAAGAAGAAAACCCCAAATACCATGAATCCACGTGAAAACTCCCCCTAAACCTACCTGAAGTTCTCCAAAACCCACAATTTACCCTTTTACAACACGATGACCATGGAAAACCAAATGACACACAACGGAGACCCCAAAACATTTCAAAAACAACACAAAAAGTCCAGGATCAACCCCCCCACCCCCACCACCCCCCAAAAAAAAAAAAAAAAAACAAAACTGAATACCATGTATCCACCCCAAAACCACCCTAAACCTACCTGATGTTCTCCAAAACCCACAATTTACAATTTTCCACCATGATGACCAACAAGAACACAACAAAACCCAACGGAGACCCCAAAACACATCAAAAACACCCCAAAAAAGAACAGGTTCATGACAAAAAATAGAAGAAAACCCCAAATAACATAGATCCACCCCAAAGACACCCTAAACCTACCTGATGTTCTCCAAAACCCACAATGTACCCTTTTCCACCATGATGACCAACGAGAACACAACAAAACCCAACGGAGACCCCAAAACACGTCCAAAACACCCCAAAAAATATCGGCATCACCCCCAAAACTGGAAGAAAATACGCCAAAACCATAGATCCACCCCAAAACCACCCTAAACCTACCTGATCTTCTCCAAAACCCACAATTTACCCTTTTCCACCATGATGACCATGGAAAACCCAATGAAACACAACGGAGACCCCAAAACACGTCCAAAACACCCCAAAAAATATCGGCATCACCCCCAAAACTGGAAGAAAATCCCCCAAAACCATAGATCCACCCCAAAACCACCCTAAACCTACCTGATCTTCTCCAAAACCCACAATCCACTCCTATTTAACATAATGACCAACAAGAACACAACAAAACCCAACGGAGACCCCAAAACACATCAAAAACACCCCAAAAAAGAACAGGTTCATGCCAAAAAATAGAAGAAAACCCCAAATACCATAGATCCACCCCAAAGACACCCTAAACCTACCTGATGTTCTCCAAAACCCACAATGTACACTTTTCCACCATTATGACCAACGAGAACCCAACAAAACCAAACAGAGACCCCAAAATCCTTAAAAAACACCCCAAACAAGAATGGCATCACCCCCAAAACTGGAAGAAAATCCCCCAAAACCATAGATCCACCCCAAAACCACCCTAAACCTACCTGATCTTCTCCAAAACCCACAATCCACACCTATTTAACATAATGACCAACAAGAACACAACAAAACCTAATGGAGACCCCAAAACACGTCAAAAACACCCCAAAAAATATCGGCATCACCCCCAAAACTGGAAGAAAATACGCCAAAACAATAGATCCACCCCAAAACCACACTAAACCTACCTGATGTTCTCTAAAACCCACAATTTACCCTTTTCCATCATGATGACCAACGAGAACCCAACAAAACCCAACAGAGACCCCAAAAACCTTAAAAAACACCCCAAACAAGAACGGCATCAACCCCAAAACTGAAAGAAAATACGCCAAAAACATAGATCCACCCAAAAACCACCCTAAACCTACCTGAAGTTCTCCAAAACCCACAATCCACACCTATTTAACAGAAAGACCAACAGGAACACAACAAAACCCAACGGAGACCCCAAAACACGTCAAATACACCCAAAAAAAAAGAACAGGATCACGCCAAAAAATAGAAGAAAACCCCAAATACCATAGATCCACCCCAAAGACACCCTAAACCTATCTGATGTTCTCCTAATCCCAAAGCACACTCCCAACCAACATAAAACACATTAGGAACTCAACGAAACGCAACGGAAACCCCAAAACACTTCAAAATCACCCGAAGAAAGGAGAGGATCACTCCCCCAAAAAGAAGAAAACCCCAAATACCATGAATCCACGTGAAAACTCCCCCTAAACCTACCTGAAGTTCTCCAAAACCCACAATTTACCCTTTTACAACACGATGACCATGGAAAACCCAATGAAACACAACGGAGACCCCAAAACACGTCAAAAACAACACAAAAAGTCCAGGATCATCCCCCCCCCCCCTCCCCAAACAAAAAAAAAAAACTGAATACCATAGATCCACTCCAAAACCACCCTAAACCTACATGATGTTCTCTAAAACCCACAATTTACACTTTTCCACCATGATGACCAACGAGAACCCAACAAAACCCAACAGAGACCACAAAAACCTTAAAAAACACCCCAAACAAGAATGGCATCACACCCAAAACTGGAAGAAAATCCCCAAAAACCATAGATCCACCCCAAAACCACCCTAAACCTACCTGATCTTCTCCAAAACCCACAATTTACCCTTTTCCACCATGATGACCATGGAAAACCCAATGAAACACAACGGAGACCCCAAAACACGTCCAAAACACCCCAAAAAATATCGGCATCACCCCCAAAACTGGAAGAAAATACGCCAAAACCATAGATCCACCCCAAAACCACCCTAAACCTACCTGATCTTCTCCAAAATCCACAATCCACTCCTATTTAACATAATGACCAACAAGAACACAACAAAACACAACGGAGACCCCAAAACACATCAAAAACACCCCAAAAAAGAACAGGTTCATGCCAAAAAATAGAAGAAAACCCCAAATACCATAGATCCACCCCAAAGACACCCTAAACCTACCTGATGTTCTCTAAAACCCACAATGTACACTTTTCCACCATTATGACCAACGAGAACCCAACAAAACCAAACAGAGACCCCAAAATCCTTAAAAAACACCCCAAACAAGAATGGCATCACCCCCAAAACTGGAAGAAAATGCCCCAAAACCATAGATCCACCCCAAAACCACCCGAAACCTACCTGATCTTCTCCAAAACCCACAATCCACACCTATTTAACATAATGACCAACAAGAACACAACAAAACCAAACAGAGACCCCAAAAAACTTAAAAAACACCACAAACAAGAATGGCATCACACCCAAAACTGGAAGAAAATACGCCAAAACCATAGATCAACCCCAAAACCACCCTAAACCTACCTGATCTTCTCCAAAACCCACAATCCACACCTATTTAACATAATGACCAACAAGAACACAACAAAACCTAATGGAGACCACAAAAAACGTCAAAAACACCCCAAAAAATATCGGCATCACCCCCAAAACTGGAAGAAAATACGCCAAAACCATAGATCCACCCCAAAACCACACTAAACCTACCTGATCTTCTCCAAAACCCACAATTTACCCGTTTCCACCATGATGACCAACGAGAACCCAA
Source organism: Aythya ferina (assembly GCF_964211825.1). Classification (NCBI taxonomy): domain Eukaryota; kingdom Metazoa; phylum Chordata; class Aves; order Anseriformes; family Anatidae; genus Aythya; species Aythya ferina. The sequence continues at coordinate 34,943 of NW_028181087.1, forward strand.
CAAAACCCAACAGAGACCCCAAAAACCTTAAAAAACACCCCAAAAAAGAACTGCATCACCCCCAAAACTGAAAGAAAATCCCCCAAAACCATAGATCCACCCCAAAACCACCCTAAACCTACCTGATATTCTCCAAAACCCACAATCCACACCTATTTAACATAATGACCAACAAGAACACAACAAAACCTAATGGAGACCCCAAAACACGTCAAAAACACCCCAAAAAATATCGGCATCACCCCCAAAACTGGAAGAAAATACACCAAAACCATAGATCCACCCCAAAACCACCCTAAACCTACCTGATGTTCTCCAAAACCCACAATTTACCCTTTTCCACCATGATGACCATGGAAAACCCAATGAAACACAACGGAGACCCCAAAACACGTCCAAAACACCCCAAAAAATATCGGCATCACCCCCAAAACTGGAAGAAAATCCCCCAAAACCATAGATCCACCCCAAAACCACCCTAAACCTACCTGATCTTCTCCAAAATCCACAATCCACTCCTATTTAACATAATGACCAACAAGAACACAACAAAACCCAACGGAGACCCCAAAACTCATCAAAAACACCCCAAAAAAGAACAGGTTCATGCCAAAAAATAGAAGAAAACCCCAAATACCATAGATCCACCCCAAAGACACCCTAAACCTACCTGATGTTCTCCAAAACCCACAATGTACACTTTTCCACCGTTATGACCAACGAGAACCCAACAAAACCAAACAGAGACACCAAAATCCTTAAAAAACACCCCAAACAAGAATGGCATCACCCCCAAAACTGGAAGAAAATCCCCCAAAACCATAGATCCACCCCAAAACCACCCTAAACCTACCTGATCTTCTCCAAAACCCACAATCCACACCTATTTAACATAATGACCAACAAGAACACAACAAAACCTAATGGAGACCCCAAAACACGTCAAAAACACCCCAAAAAATATCGGCATCACCCCCAAAACTGGAAGAAAATACGCCAAAACCATAGATCCACCCCAAAACCACACTAAACCTACCTGATGTTCTCTAAAACCCACAATTTACCCTTTTCCACCATGATGACCAACGAGAACCCAACAAAACCCAACAGAGACCCCAAAAACCTTAAAAAACACCCCAAACAAGAACGGCATCACCCCCAAAACTGAAAGAAAATCCCCCAAAACCATAGATCCACCCCAAAACCACCCTAAACCTACCTGAAGTTCTCCAAAACCCACAATCCACACCTATTTAACAGAAAGACCAACAGGAACACAACAAAACCCAACGGAGACCCCAAAACACGTCAAATACACCCAAAAAAAAAGAACAGGATCACGCCAAAAAATAGAAGAAAACCCCAAATACCATAGATCCACCCCAAAGACACCCTAAACCTACCTGATGTTCTCCTAATCCCAAAGCACACTCCCAACCAACATAAAACACATTAGGAACTCAACGAAACGCAACGGAAACCCCTAAACACTTCAAAATCACCCGAAGAAAGGAGAGGATCACTCCCCCAAAAAGAAGAAAACCCCAAATACCATGAATCCACGTGAAAACTCCCCCTAAACCTACCTGAAGTTCTCCAAAACCCACAATTTACCCTTTTACAACACGATGACCATGGAAAACCCAATGAAAAACAACGGAGACCCCAAAACACGTCAAAAACAACACAAAAAGTCCAGGATCATCCCCCCCCCCCCCTCCCCAAACAAAAAAAAAAACTGAATACCATAGATCCACCCCAAAACCACCCTAAACCTACATGATGTTCTCTAAAACCCACAATTTACCCTTTTCCACCATGATGACCAACGAGAACCCAACAAAACCCAACAGAGACCACAAAAACCTTAAAAAACACCCCAAACAAGAATGGCATCACACCCAAAACTGGAAGAAAATCCCCAAAAACCATAGATCCACCCCAAAACCACCCTAAACCTACCTGATCTTCTCCAAAACCCACAATTTACCCTTTTCCACCATGATGACCATGGAAAACCCAATGAAACACAACGGAGACCCCAAAACACGTCAAAAACACCCCAAAAATATCGGCATCACCCCCAAAACTGGAAGAAAATACACCAAAACCATAGATCCACCCCAAAACCACCCTAAACCTACCTGATCTTCTCCAAAACCCACAATCCACTCCTATTTAACATAATGACCAACGAGAACCCAACAAAACCCAACAGAGACCCCAAAAACCTTAAAAAACACCCCAAACAAGAACGGCATCACCCCCAAAACTGAAAGAAAATCCCCCAAAACCATAGATCCACCCCAAAACCACCCTAAACCTACCTGAAGTTCTCCAAAACCCACAATCCACACCTATTTAACAGAAAGACCAACAGGAACACAACAAAACCCAACGGAGACCCCAAAACACGTCAAATACACCCAAAAAAAAAGAACAGGATCACGCCAAAAAATAGAAGAAAACCCCAAATACCATAGATCCACCCCAAAGACACCCTAAACCTACCTGATGTTCTCCTAATCCCAAAGCACACTCCCAACCAACATAAAACACATTAGGAACTCAACGAAACGCAACGGAAACCCCAAAACACTTCAAAATCACCCGAAGAAAGGAGAGGATCACTCCCCCAAAACGAAGAAAACCCCAAATACCATGAATCCACGTGAAAACTCCCCCTAAACCTACCTGAAGTTCTCCAAAACCCACAATTTACCCTTTTACAACACGATGACCATGGAAAACCCAATGAAACACAACGGAGACCCCAAAACACGTCAAAAACAACACAAAAAGTCCAGGATCATCCCCCCCCCCCCTCCCCAAACAAAAAAAAAAACTGAATACCATAGATCCACCCCAAAACCACCCTAAACCTACATGATGTTCTCTAAAACCCACAATTTACCCTTTTCCACCATGATGACCAACGAGAACCCAACAAAAAAAAACAGAGACCCCAAAAACCTTAAAAAACACCCCAAACAAGAATGGCATCACACCCAAAACTGGAAGAAAATCCCCAAAAACCATAGATCCACCCCAAAACCACCCTAAACCTACCTGATCTTCTCCAAAATCCACAATCCACTCCTATTTAACATAATGACCAACAAGAACACAACAAAACCCAACGGAGACCCCAAAACACATCAAAAACACCCCAAAACAGAACAGGTTCATGCCAAAAAATAGAAGAAAACCCCAAATACCATAGATCCACCCCAAAGACACCCTAAACCTACCTGATGTTCTCCAAAACCCACAATTTACACTTTTCCACCATTATGACCAACGAGAACCCAACAAAACCAAACAGAGACCCCAAAATCCTTAAAAAACACCCCAAACAAGAATGGCATCACCCCCAAAACTGGAAGAAAATCCCCCAAAACCATAGATCCACCCCAAAACCACCCTAAACCTACCTGATCTTCTCCAAAACCCACAATCCACACCTATTTAACATAATGACCAACAAGAACACAACAAAACCTAATGGAGACCCCAAAACACGTCAAAAACACCCCAAAAAATATCGGCATCACCCCCAAAACTGGAAGAAAATACGCCAAAACAATAGATCCACCCCAAAACCACACTAAACCTACCTGATGTTCTCTAAAACCCACAATTTACCCTTTTCCACCATGATGACCAACGAGAACCCAACAAAACCCAACAGAGACCCCAAAAACCTTAAAAAACACCCCAAACAAGAACGGCATCACACCCAAAACTGAAAGAAAATCCCCCAAAACCATAGATCCACCCCAAAACCACCCTAAACCTACCTGAAGTTCTCCAAAACCCACAATCCACACCTATTTAACAGAAAGACCAACAGGAACACAACAAAACCCAACGGAGACCCCAAAACACGTCAAATACACCCAAAAAAAAAGAACAGGATCACGCCAAAAAATAGAAGAAAACCCCAAATACCATAGATCCACCCCAAAGACACCCTAAACCTACCTGATGTTCTCCTAATCCCAAAGCACACTCCCAACCAACATAAAACACATTAGGAACTCAACGAAACGCAACGGAAACCCCTAAACACTTCAAAATCACCCGAAGAAAGGAGAGGATCACTCCCCCAAAAAGAAGAAAACCCCAAATACCATGAATCCACGTGAAAACTCCCCCTAAACCTACCTGAAGTTCTCCAAAACCCACAATTTACCCTTTTACAACACGATGACCATGGAAAACCCAATGAAACACAACGGAGACCCCAAAACACGTCAAAAACAACACAAAAAGTCCAGGATCATCCCCCCCCCCCCCCTCCCCAAACAAAAAAAAAAAACTGAATACCATAGATCCACCCCAAAACCACCCTAAACCTACATGATGTTCTCTAAAACCCACAATTTACCCTTTTCCACCATGATGACCAACGAGAACACAACAAAAAAAAACAGAGACCCCAAAAACCTTAAAAAACACCCCAAACAAGAATGGCATCACACCCAAAACTGGAAGAAAATCCCCAAAAACCATAGATCCACCCCAAAACCACCCTAAACCTACCTGATCTTCTCCAAAACCCACAATTTACCCTTTTCCACCATGATGACCATGGAAAACCCAATGAAACACAACGGAGACCCCAAAACACGTCAAAAACACCCCAAAAAATATCGGCATCACCCCCATATCTGGAAGAAAATCCCCCAAAACCATAGATCCACCCCAAAACCACCCTAAACCTACCTGATCTTCTCCAAAATCCACAATCCACTCCTATTTAACATAATGACCAACAAGAACACAACAAAACCCAACGGAGACCCCAAAACACATCAAAAACACCCCAAAACAGAACAGGTTCATGCCAAAAAATAGAAGAAAACCCCAAATACCATAGATCCACCTCAAAGACACCCTAAACCTACCTGATGTTCTCCTAATCCCAAAGCACACTCCCAACCAACATAAAACACATTAGGAACTCAACGAAACGCAACGGAAACCCCAAAACACTTCAAAATCAGCCGAAGAAAGGAGAGGATCACTCCCCCAAAAAGAAGAAAACCCCAAATACCATGAATCCACGTGAAAACTCCCCCTAAACCTACCTGAAGTTCTCCAAAACCCACAATTTACCCTTTTACAACACGATGACCATGGAAAACCAAATGACACACAACGGAGACCCCAAAACATTTCAAAAACAACACAAAAAGTCCAGGATCATCCCCCCCACCCCCACCACCCCCCAAAAAAAAAAAAAAAAAAAAAAAACTGAATACCATATATCCACCCCAAAACCACCCTAAACCTACCTGAAGTTCTCCAAAACCCACAATTTACAATTTTCCACCATGATGACCAACAAGAAAACAACAAAACCCAACGGAGACCCCAAAACACATCAAAAACACCCCAAAAAAGAACAGGTTCATGACAAAAAATAGAAGAAAACCCCAAATAACATAGATCCACCCCAAAGACACCCTAAACCTACCTGATGTTCTCCAAAACCCACAATGTACCCTTTTCCACCATGATGACCAACGAGAACACAACAAAACCCAACGGAGACCCCAAAACACGTCCAAAACACCCCAAAAAATATCGGCATCACCCCCAAAACTGGAAGAAAATACGCCAAAACCATAGATCCACCCCAAAACCACCCTAAACCTACCTGATCTTCTCCAAAACCCACAATTTACCCTTTTCCACCATGATGACCATGGAAAACCCAATGAAACACAACGGAGACCCCAAAACACGTCCAAAACACCCCAAAAAATATCGGCATCACCCCCAAAACTGGAAGAAAATCCCCCAAAACCATAGATCCACCCCAAAACCACCCTAAACCTACCTGATCTTCTCCAAAACCCACAATCCACTCCTATTTAACATAATGACCAACAAGAAAACAACAAAACCCAACGGAGACCCCAAAACACATCAAAAACACCCCAAAAAAGAACAGGTTCATGCCAAAAAATAGAAGAAAACCCCAAATAACATAGATCCACCCCAAAGACACCCTAAACCTACCTGATGTTCTCCAAAACCCACAATGTACACTTTTCCACCATTATGACCAACGAGAACCCAACAAAACCAAACAGAGACCCCAAAATCCTTAAAAAACACCCCAAACAAGAATGGCATCACCCCCAAAACTGGAAGAAAATCCCCCAAAACCATAGATCCACCCCAAAACCACCCTAAACCTACCTGATCTTCTCCAAAACCCACAATCCACACCTATTTAACATAATGACCAACAAGAACACAACAAAACCTAATGGAGACCCCAAAACACGTCAAAAACACCCCAAAAAATATCGGCATCACCCCCAAAACTGGAAGAAAATACGCCAAAACCATAGATCCACCCCAAAACCACACTAAACCTACCTGATGTTCTCTAAAACCCACAATTTACCCTTTTCCACCATGATGACCAACGAGAACCCAACAAAACCCAACAGAGACCCCAAAAACCTTAAAAAACACCCCAAACAAGAACGGCATCACCCCCAAAACTGAAAGAAAATCCCCCAAAACCATAGATCCACCCCAAAACCACCCTAAACCTACCTGAAGTTCTCCAAAACCCACAATTTACCCTTTTACAACACGATGACCATGGAAAACCCAATGAAACACAACGGAGACCCCAAAACACGTCAAAAACAACACAAAAAGTCCAGGATCATCCCCCCCCCCCCTCCCCAAACAAAAAAAAAAAACTGAATACCATAGATCCACCCCAAAACCACCCTAAACCTACATGATGTTCTCTAAAACCCACAATTTACAATTTTCCACCATGATGACCAACAAGAAAACAACAAAACCCAACGGAGACCCCAAAACACATCAAAAACACCCCAAAAAAGAACAGGTTCATGACAAAAAATAGAAGAAAACCCCAAATAACATAGATCCACCCCAAAGACACCCTAAACCTACCTGATGTTCTCCAAAACCCACAATGTACCCTTTTCCACCATGATGACCAACGAGAACACAACAAAACCCAACGGAGACCCCAAAACACGTCCAAAACACCCCAAAAAATATCGGCATCACCCCCAAAACTGGAAGAAAATACGCCAAAACCATAGATCCACCCCAAAACCACCCTAAACCTACCTGATCTTCTCCAAAACCCACAATTTACCCTTTTCCACCATGATGACCATGGAAAACCCAATGAAACACAACGGAGACCCCAAAACACGTCCAAAACACCCCAAAAAATATCGGCATCACCCCCAAAACTGGAAGAAAATCCCCCAAAACCATAGATCCACCCCAAAACCACCCTAAACCTACCTGATCTTCTCCAAAACCCACAATCCACTCCTATTTAACATAATGACCAACAAGAAAACAACAAAACCCAACGGAGACCCCAAAACACATCAAAAACACCCCAAAAAAGAACAGGTTCATGCCAAAAAATAGAAGAAAACCCCAAATAACATAGATCCACCCCAAAGACACCCTAAACCTACCTGATCTTCTCCAAAACCCACAATGTACACTTTTCCACCATTATGACCAACGAGAACCCAACAAAACCAAACAGAGACCCCAAAATCCTTAAAAAACACCCCAAACAAGAATGGCATCACCCCCAAAACTGGAAGAAAATCCCCCAAAACCATAGATCCACCCCAAAACCACCCTAAACCTACCTGATCTTCTCCAAAACCCACAATCCACACCTATTTAACATAATGACCAACAAGAACACAACAAAACCTAATGGAGACCCCAAAACACGTCAAAAACACCCCAAAAAATATCGGCATCACCCCCAAAACTGGAAGAAAATACGCCAAAACCATAGATCCACCCCAAAACCACACTAAACCTACCTGATGTTCTCTAAAACCCACAATTTACCCTTTTCCACCATGATGACCAACGAGAACCCAACAAAACCCAACAGAGACCCCAAAAACCTTAAAAAACACCCCAAACAAGAACGGCATCACCCCCAAAACTGAAAGAAAATCCCCCAAAACCATAGATCCACCCCAAAACCACCCTAAACCTACCTGAAGTTCTCCAAAACCCACAATCCACACCTATTTAACAGAAAGACCAACAGGAACACAACAAAACCCAACGGAGACCCCAAAACACGTCAAATACACCCAAAAAAAAAGAACAGGATCACGCCAAAAAATAGAAGAAAACCCCAAATACCATAGATCCACCCCAAAGACACCCTAAACCTACCTGATGTTCTCCTAATCCCAAAGCACACTCCCAACCAACATAAAACACATTAGGAACTCAACGAAACGCAACGGAAACCCCAAAACACTTCAAAATCACCCGAAGAAAGGAGAGGATCACTCCCCCAAAACGAAGAAAACCCCAAATACCATGAATCCACGTGAAAACTCCCCCTAAACCTACCTGAAGTTCTCCAAAACCCACAATTTACCCTTTTACAACACGATGACCATGGAAAACCCAATGAAACACAACGGAGACCCCAAAACACGTCAAAAACAACACAAAAAGTCCAGGATCATCCCCCCCCCCCCTCCCCAAACAAAAAAAAAAAACTGAATACCATAGATCCACCCCAAAACCACCCTAAACCTACATGATGTTCTCTAAAACCCACAATTTACCCTTTTCCACCATGATGACCAACGAGAACACAACAAAAAAAAACAGAGACCCCAAAAACCTTAAAAAACACCCCAAACAAGAATGGCATCACACCCAAAACTGGAAGAAAATCCCCAAGAACCATAGATCCACCCCAAAACCACCCTAAACCTACCTGATCTTCTCCAAAATCCACAATCCACTCCTATTTAACATAATGACCAACAAGAACACAACAAAACCCAACGGAGACCCAAAAACACATCAAAAACACCCCAGAAAAGAACAGGTTCATGCCAAAAAATAGAAGAAAACCCCAAATACCATAGATCCACCCCAAAGACACCCTAAACCTACCTGATGTTCTCCAAAACCCACAATTTACACTTTTCCACCATTATGACCAACGAGAACCCAACAAAACCAAACAGAGACCCCAAAATCCTTAAAAAACACCCCAAACAAGAATGGCATCACCCCCAAAACTGGAAGAAAATCCCCCAAAACCATAGATCCACCCCAAAACCACCCTAAACCTACCTGATCTTCTCCAAAACCCACAATCCACTCCTATTTAACATAATGACCAACAAGAACACAACAAAACCTAATGGAGACCCCAAAACACGTCCAAAACACCCCAAAAAATATCGGCATCACCCCCAAAACTGGAAGAAAATACGCCAAAACCATAGATCCACCCCAAAACCACCCTAAACCTACCTGATCTTCTCCAAAACCCACAATTTACACTTTTCTACCATGATGACCAACGAGAACCCAACAAAACCAAACAGAGACCCCAAAAACCTTAAAAAACACCCCAAACAAGAACGGCATCACCCCCAAAACTGAAAGAAAATCCCCCAAAACCATAGATCCACCCCAAAACCACCCTAAACCTACCTGATCTTCTCCAAAACCCACAATCCACACCTATTTAACAGAAAGACCAACAGGAACACAACAAAACCCAACGGAGACCCCAAAACACGTCAAATACACCCAAAAAAAAAGAACAGGATCACGCCAAAAAATAGAAGAAAACCCCAAATACCATAGATCCACCCCAAAGACACCCTAAACCTACCTGATGTTCTCCTAATCCCAAAGCACACTCCCAACCAACATAAAACACATTAGGAACTCAACGAAACGCAACGGAAACCCCAAAACACTTCAAAATCACCCGAAGAAAGGAGAGGATCACTCCCCCAAAACGAAGAAAACCCCAAATACCATGAATCCACGTGAAAACTCCCCCTAAACCTACCTGAAGTTCTCCAAAACCCACAATTTACCCTTTTACAACACGATGACCATGGAAAACCCAATGAAACACAACGGAGACCCCAAAACACGTCAAAAACACCCCAAAAAAAATATCGGCATCACCCCCAAATCTGGAAGAAAATAAGCCAAAACCATAGATCCACCCCAAAACCACCCTTAACCTACCTGATCTTCTCCAAAACCACAATCCACTCCTATTTAACATAATGACCAACAAGAACACAACAAAACCCAACGGAGACCCCAAAACACATCAAAAACACCCCAAAAAAAACAGGTTCATGCCAAAAAATAGAAGAAAACCCCAAATACCATAGATCCACCCCAAAGACACCCTAAACCTACCTGATCTTCTCCAAAACCCACAATGTACCCTTTTCCACCATGATGACAAATGAGAACGCAAATAAACCCAACAGAGACCCCAAACCACGTCAAAAACAGCACAAAAAATATCGGCATCACCCCCAAATCTGGAAGAAAATACGCCAAAACCATAGATCCACCCCAAAACCACCCTAAACCTACCTGATCTTCTCCAAAACCCACAATCCACTCCTATTTAACATAATGACCAACAAGAACACAACAAAACCCAACGGAGACCCAAAACACATCAAAACACCCCAAAACAGAACAGTTTCATGCCAAAAAATAGAAGAAAACCCCAAATACCATAGATCCACCTCAAAGACACCCTAAACCTACCTGATGTTCTCCTAATCCCAAAGCACACTCCCAACCAACATAAAACACATTAGGAACTCAACGAAACGCAACGGAAACCCCAAAACACTTCAAAATCACCCGAAGAAAGGAGAGGATCACTCCCCAAAAAGAAGAAAACCCCAAATACCATGAATCCACGTGAAACTCCCCCTAAACCTACCTGAAGTTCTCCAAAACCCCACAATTTACCCTTTTACAACACGATGACCATGGAAAACCAAATGACACACAACGGAGACCCCAAAACATTTCAAAAACAACACAAAAAGTCCAGGATCATCCCCCTCCACCCCCACCACCCCCCAAAAAAAAAAAAAAAAAAAAACTGAATACCATATATCCACCCCAAAACCACCCTAAACCTACCTGATGTTCTCCAAAACCCACAATTTACAATTTTCCACCATGATGACCAACAAGAAAACAACAAAACCCAACGGAGACCCCAAAACACATCAAAAACACCCCAAAAAAGAACAGGTTCATGCCAAAAAATAGAAGAAAACCCCAAATACCATAGATCCACCCCAAAGACACCCTAAACCTACCTGATGTTCTCCAAAACCCACAATGTACCCTTTTCCACCATGATGACCAACGAGAACACAACAAAACCCAACGGAGACCCCAAAACACGTCCAAAACACCCCAAAAAATATCGGCATCACCCCCAAAACTGGAAGAAAATACGCCAAAACCATAGATCCACCCCAAAACCACCCTAAACCTACCTGATCTTCTCCAAAACCCACAATTTACCCTTTTCCACCATGATGACCATGGAAAACCCAATGAAACACAACGGAGACCCCAAAACACGTCAAAAACACCCCAAAAAATATCGGCATCACCCCCAAATCTGGAAGAAAATAAGCCAAAACCATAGATCCACCCCAAAACCACCCTAAACCTACCTGATCTTCTCCAAAACCCACAATCCACTCCTATTTAACATAATGACCAACAAGAACACAACAAAACCCAACGGAGACCCCAAAACACATCAAAAACACCCCAAAAAAGAACAGGTTCATGCCAAAAAATAGAAGAAAACCCCAAATACCATAGATCCACCCCAAAGACACCCTAAACCTACCTGATCTTCTCCAAAACCCACAATGTACCCTTTTCCACCATGATGACAAATGAGAACGCAAATAAACCCAACAGAGACCCCAAAACACGTCAAAAACAGCACAAAAAATATCGGCATCACCCCCAAATCTGGAAGAAAATACGCCAAAACCATAGATCCACCCCAAAACCACCCTAAACCTACCTGATCTTCTCCAAAACCCACTATATACCCTTTTCTACTGTCCTGGTTTCAGTTAGCACAGAATTAATTTTCTTCCTAGTAGCTGGTGGAATGCTGTGTTTTGGCTTAGAATGAGAAGAGTGCTGATAACACCCCGATGCTTTAATTGTTGCAGAGCAGTGCTTATACTAAGCCAAGGACATCTCAGCCTTTGCTCTGTCCTGCCAACGGGCAGGCTGGGGGGTGCAGTAAGAGCTGGGAGGGGACAGACCCAGGACAGGTGACCCAAACTAGCCAAAGAGGTATTCCATACCATCTGACGTCATGCTAAACAATATATAGGGGTGGCTAGCCGGGGGGAGGGGGCCGGACTGCTCGGGGTTAGGCTGGGCATCGGTCAGCGGGTGGTGAGCAATTGCATTGTGCATCACTTGTTTGTACATACTATTATTACTTTCGTATTATCACCATTGTATCATCATTATTATTATTGTTATTATTATTTTTGTTATTTTTTTTTCCTGTCTTATTAAACTGTCTTTATCTCAACTCACGGGCTTCACTTTCCATTTCTCTCCCCCGTCCCAGAGAGGGAGGGGGGAGGGTGAGCGAACGGCTGCGTGGTGTTTAGCTGCCGGTCGGGTTAAACCACGACATCTACCATGATGACCAACGAGAACCCAACAAAACCAAACAGAGACCCCAAAAACCTTAAAAAACACCCCAAACAAGAATGGCATCACACCCAAAACTGGAAGAAAATACGCCAAAACCATAGATCCACCCCAAAGACACCCTAAACCTACCTGAAGTTCTCCAAAACCCACAATCCACACCTATTTAACATAATGACCAACAAGAACACAACAAAACCTAATGGAGACCCCAAAACACGTCCAAAACACCCCAAAAAATATCGGCATCACCCCCAAAACTGGAAGAAAATACGCCAAAACCATAGATCCACCCCAAAACCACCCTAAACCTACCTGATCTTCTCCAAAACCCACAATTTACACTTTTCCACCATGATGACCAACGAGAACCCAACAAAACCCAACAGAGACCCCAAAAACCTTAAAAAACACCCCAAACAAGAACGGCATCACCCCCAAAACTGAAAGAAAATCCCCCAAAACCATAGATCCACCCCAAAACCACCCTAAACCTACCTGAAGTTCTCCAAAACCCACAATCCACACCTATTTAACAGAAAGACCAACAGGAACACAACAAAACCCAACGGAGACCCCAAAACACGTCAAATACACCCAAAAAAAAAGAACAGGATCACGCCAAAAAATAGAAGAAAACCCCAAATACCATAGATCCACCCCAAAGACACCCTAAACCTACCTGATGTTCTCCTAATCCCAAAGCACACTCCCAACCAACATAAAACACATTAGGAACTCAACGAAACGCAACGGAAACCCCAAAACACTTCAAAATCACCCGAAGAAAGGAGAGGATCACTCCCCCAAAAAGAAGAAAACCCCAAATACCATGAATCCACGTGAAAACTCCCCCTAAACCTACCTGAAGTTCTCCAAAACCCACAATTTACCCTTTTACAACACGATGACCATGGAAAACCAAATGACACACAACGGAGACCCCAAAACATTTCAAAAACAACACAAAAAGTCCAGGATCATCCCCCCCACCCCCACCACCCCCCAAAAAAAAAAAAAAAAAAAAAACTGAATACCATATATCCACCCCAAAACCACCCTAAACCTACCTGATGTTCTCCAAAACCCACAATTTACAATTTTCCACCATGATGACCAACAAGAACACAACAAAACCCAACGGAGACCCCAAAACACATCAAAAACACCCCAAAAAAGAACAGGTTCATGCCAAAAAATAGAAGAAAACCCCAAATAACATAGATCCACCCCAAAGACACCCTAAACCTACCTGATCTTCTCCAAAACCCACAATGTACCCTTTTCCACCATGATGACCAACGAGAACACAACAAAACCCAACGGAGACCCCAAAACACGTCAAAAACACCCCAAAAAATATCGGCATCACCCCCAAAACTGGAAGAAAATCCCCCAAAAACATAGATCCACCCCAAAACCACCCTAAACCTACCTGATCTTCTCCAAAACCCACAATCCACTCCTATTTAACATAATGACCAACAAGAACACAACAAAACCCAACGGAGACCCCAAAACACATCAAAAACACCCCAAAAAAGAACAGGTTCATGACAAAAAATAGAAGAAAACCCCAAATACCATAGATCCACCCCAAAGACACCCTAAACCTACCTGATCTTCTCCAAAACCCACAATGTACCCTTTTCCACCATGATGACAAATGAGAACGCAAATAAACCCAACAGAGACCCCAAAACACGTCAAAAACAGCACAAAAAATATCGGCATCACCCCCAAATCTGGAAGAAAATACGCCAAAACCATAGATCCACCCCAAAACCACCCTAAACCTACCTGATCTTCTCCAAAACCCACAATATACACTTTTCTACCATGATGACCAACGAGAACCCAACAAAACAAAACAGAGACCCCAAAAACCTTAAAAAACACCCCAAACAAGAATGGCATCACCCCCAAAACTGGAAGAAAATACGCCAAAACCATAGATCCACCCCAAAACCACCCTAAACCTACCTGATCTTCTCCAAAACCCACAATCCACACCTATTTAACATAATGACCAACAAGAACACAACAAAACCTAATGGAGACCCCAAAAAACGTCAAAAACACCCCAAAAAATATCGGCATCACCCCCAAAACTGGAAGAAAATACACCAAAACCATAGATCCACCCCAAAACCACCCTAAACCTACCTGAAGTTCTCCAAAACCCACAATCCACACCTATTTAACATAATGACCAACAAGAACACAACAAAACCTAATGGAGACCCCAAAAAAAGTAAAAAACACCCCAAAAATATCGGCATCACCCCCAAAACTGGAAGAAAATCCCCCAAAACCATAGATCCACCCCAAAACCACCCTAAACCTACCTGATCTTCTCCAAAACCTGCAATTTACACTTTTCCACCATGATGACCATGGAAAACCCAATGAAACACAACGGAGACCCCAAAACACGTCAAAAACACCCCAAAAAATATCGGCATCACCCCCAAATCTGGAAGAAAATACGCCAAAACCATAGATCCACCCCAAAACCACCCTAAACCTACCTGATCTTCTCCAAAACCCACAATCCACACCTATTTAACATAATGACCAACAAGAACACAACAAAACCTAATGGAGACCCCAAAACACGTCAAAAACACCCCAAAAAATATCGGCATCACCCCCAAAACTGGAAGAAAATACGCCAAAACCATAGATCCACCCCAAAACCACACTAAACCTACCTGATGTTCTCTAAAACCCACAATTTACACTTTTCCACCATGATGACCAACGAGAACCCAACAAAACAAAACAGAGACCCCAAAAACCTTAAAAAACACCCCAAACAAGAATGGCATCACACCCAAAACTGGAAGAAAATCCCCAAAAACCATAGATCCACCCCAAAACCACCCTAAACCTACCTGATCTTCTCCAAAACCCACAATCCACACCTATTTAACATAATGACCAACAAGAACACAACAAAACCTAATGGAGACCCCAAAAAACGTCAAAAACGCCCCAAAAAATATCGGCATCACCCCCAAAACTGGAAGAAAATACACCAAAACCATAGATCCACCCCAAAACCACCCTAAACCTACCTGAAGTTCTCCAAAACCCACAATCCACACCTATTTAACATAATGACCAACAAGAACACAACAAAACCCAACGGAGACCCCAAAACACATCAAAAACACCCCAAAAAAGAACAGGTTCATGCCAAAAAATAAAAGAAAACCCCAAATATCATAGATCCACCCCAAAGACACCCTAAACCTACCTGATGTTCTCCAAAACCTACAATTTACACTTTTCCACCATGATGACCAACGAGAGCACAACAAAACAAAACAGAGACCCCAAAAACCTTAAAAAACACCCCAAACAAGAATGGCATCACACCCAAAACTGGAAGAAAATCCCCAAAAACCATAGATCCACCCCAAAACCACCCTAAACCTACCTGATCTTCTCCAAAACCCACAATTTACCCTTTTCCACCATGATGACCATGGAAAACCCAATGAAACACAACGGAGACCCCAAAACACGTCAAAAACACCCCAAAAAATATCGGCATCACCCCCATATCTGGAAGAAAATCCCCCAAAACCATAGATCCACCCCAAAACCACCCTAAACCTACCTGATCTTCTCCAAAACCAACAATTTACACTTTTCCACCATGATGACCAACGAGAACACAACAAAACCCAACAGAGACCCAAAAACACGTCCAAAACACCCCAAAAAATATCGGCATCACCCCCAAAACTGGAAGAAAATACGCCAAAACCATAGATCCACCCCAAAACCACCCTAAACCTACCTGATCTTCTCCAAAACCCACAATTTACACTTTTCCACCATGATGACCAACGAGAACACAACAAAACCCAACGGAGACCCCAAAACACGTCCAAAACACCCCAAAACAGAACAGGATCACGCCAAAAAATAGAAGAAAACCCCAAATACCATAGATCCACCCCAAAGACACCCTAAACCTACCTGATGTTCTCCTAATCCCAAAGCACACTCCCAACCAACATAAAACACATTAGGAACTCAACGAAACGCAACGGAAACCCCAAAACACTTCAAAATCACCCGAAGAAAGGAGAGGATCACTCCCCCAAAAAGAAGAAAACCCCAAATACCATGAATCCACGTGAAAACTCCCCCTAAACCTACCTGAAGTTCTCCAAAACCCACAATTTACCCTTTTACAACACGATGACCATGGAAAACCAAATGACACACAACGGAGACCCCAAAACATTTCAAAAAACAACACAAAAAGTCCAGGATCATCCCCCCCACCCCCACCACCCCCCAAAAAAAAAAAAAAAAAAAAACTGAATACCATATATCCACCCCAAAACCACCCTAAACCTACCTGATGTTCTCCAAAACCCACAATTTACAATTTTCCACCATGATGACCAACAAGAACACAACAAAACCCAACGGAGACCCCAAAACACATCAAAAACACCCCAAAAAAGAACAGGTTCATGCCAAAAAATAGAAGAAAACCCCAAATAACATAGATCCACCCCAAAGACACCCTAAACCTACCTGATGTTCTCCAAAACCCACAATGTACCCTTTTCCACCATGATGACCAACGAGAACACAACAAAACCCACCGGAGACCCCAAAACACGTCCAAAACACCCCAAAAAATATCGGCATCACCCCCAAAACTGGAAGAAAATACGCCAAAACCATAGATCCACCCCAAAACCACCCTAAACCTACCTGATCTTCTCCAAAACCCACAATCCACTCCTATTTAACATAATGACCAACAAGAACACAACAAAACCCAACGGAGACCCCAAAACACATCAAAAAC